>NC_079403.1:4852326-4884826 GCF_029220125.1 Pseudoliparis swirei
CAATCGCGGTGAGACGAGTTCACTTCAAATGAGACTTATTGTTGATGTGGTTATTTTTATTGAAACAGAAACTATGAACCGAGTTTCATCACAACACACGTAATACACATGGAAGAAATGTGGAAGAAATATGTAGCTCACTTCGAGTCTAACTTAATGATCCTTTCACCTTTTGGGTGACTCTGGGCCCGTCTTCCAATCAGGGGGTAGGCGGTTCAATCCCCGCCCTAGTCGATGTGTCCATGAGCAAGGCATTTAACCCTGACCTGCTGTAGCTGTGTCTACGTTGTGTGAATGTAACATGTAAATTGTCTTTGAGTACCTTTAAAAAGCGCTATATAAATGAATATAAAAACCTCTGATCCAGCCAGGCTCCTCCCACTTCCTGCTCCTCCTCAGACAGCTCCTCCCACTTCCTGCTCCTCACGACTCCTACAAAACGACGCTCTTTCGACGAGGTCCATGACCTCTACTTTGTAATTCAACCAAGACACTTTATGATAAAAATGTGAGCAATAAAACCTCAAACTTGTGTTGTCAGCTCGTTCTGCTGCCCCCTAGTGGCCAACTAAGGTACACATATAAATTACATTTTTATGAAAGAAATACAATATTGACTGAAGCCAGGGAGATAAATCTAAAGCCTCGATGCATCCAGCACTTTATTTGTAGTGTTTCTTGAGGTCAATCTTTTCCCCTCGGTGACTTGATTGCAACAATATTTGCAGGTTGCTGTGATTTTGTTGCACGACTGGATCCAAGTGGACGAATCAGCGCTTTAATCAGCTGAGCTGTCACTTTTACACCGGCCACTAAAATAGATTTATCACAACTCAACGAAGCGATAGCACGAAGTGAGGCAGCTCATTATTTCATGCTGGAGCCACACGGAGCGTCGAGGTAGAGCCGCAGGGATCGATTCTGTTGGCTCTGGATCACAAACATCACGCATGTTAGAAATTAAGCTTCAATCTACTCAAATCACAGTTATTGAAATATTCTAAATATTTAATATAAATATAAATAATTAGTTTTTTCTTTCTGTGAACATATAATTGTCTTTACTTCTTTTTTAAAAAATAGCTTTCTTTAAAATTACATTTTGCTATTCAATTCCATCTCGAGCTGATTAATTATTATTATTTATTTTTTGAACTCGATGTGAAAAATATGCATGTCATCGTGTGCTTAAAAATTTATAATTTTTTTAATGCCGACGTGACCACGCCTTACACATGTAGTACTACACAAAGTACACGTACATACGATATATATATACTAATATAAATACTATTTAAATAACAATGCAGAGTAGGTGATCTCAAAGTTACACAGCTAAACTCACATGATGAGTAATGACACGTATGTATTAATATAGACATATAATAGTATAAAATCTAATAAAACATAGTACAAGACACAATATTAAAGCATATATGTATATATTATAGACGTGTTAGAGGTTATAAGTGGTGTGTGTGTGTGTGTGTGTGAGTCAGCGCTTATACCTGCCACTGATAATGAATGTCAGAGGGAGGCGGCTGCCGGGGCCCGGAGCACGACGCCGTTTACAAAACTATAACAAGGAAGTATATCTGCTCGTTATCATCCATCACACTTACTCCCCCCCTCCTAACACACACACACACACACACACACACACACACACACACGTTAGAGACGCACACTGAAAGACACCCACGCAGACGCGACAGGCTCACGTTGCCATGGGAACTGCGGAGATAAACGGACGAGACACGATGTGTGTGTGTGTGTGTGTGTGTGTGTGCGTGTGTGTGAGTGTGTGTGTGTGTGTGTGTGTGGGGGGGATTGTGGCAGGTCAGAGGGAAAAATCAATAAGTGGTGCACGCTCTAAAAAGCAACGCCAATCTCTCCGATGCCGTCCATTAGCACCCTCCATGTCCTCCATCGGCCATATACATGTATATATATATATATATATATATATATATATATATATATATATCAGTGGTGGGCCGTCAGGGCCAGCAAGGCCTTCTCTGCTGGCCTAAACATCATCAGAATATATATAGATTTTTTTATAAATGTTCCCACAAATATGTATTCAATTATTCCCCAGAGTAAGAGTTATACTCTTCATTTCATAGCGTTCCTCTTGGTTGCGCTGCTTCCAGCCCCAGGTTGAGATTTGGAGGGCTGGTCTTTATGTTAGATCTTTTATCCAATCATATTCAGCCATCGTGTGTTGCCAGGGGGCTAAAATCTGCCCGTAGGCCTTCAGAATCAACATTGCGGGCGCTGGTAGCTTCAAGTGAATGGGAATGACGATGTTGTGTCAACCAATCAGCTTTAGAGTTGGCTCCTCTAGGCCTTCTAGAAGGCCCCGGAACCGGCACAGGAGCCAGCAAGCAGGCGGAGTGCTGCACGTCTTTTGATTGGATAACCAATATTGAGAGGCGGGGCCTATGGGCAGGTATATGCAGAACCTCAGAACTAGGAAACTGAATTTGATAAACGAATTAATTCGCGTGCTACTAAGCTGTTTTTTCAACCCACAATGGTGGAAGGAGGAGAAGATATGGATTTGGTCGAGGATATAATTATAACGCCATTCTCAAGACGAACTTTAAGACCGACGCCGACGCTACAAAGCCCGTCACAGGCGGGGAAGGGGTTCGCTCGCCACTTTCAAAGTTCCAACTACGAGCGCTACCAAAGGCTCAGACTCCGAGAAGCTCTGCACACCGGACTGCTGGGGATGCCTGTTATTTGCAAGTGATCGATTTGGTGTTTGGAGCCACACTGGCTTTGCAAACTTGAGTTGTCTAACCAAGGCAGCAACGAGACACCAAAGTACGGCTCGGCACTTACAAGCATCGGTGCTTTGAAAACTTCTGGGGACACGGAGCGGATCTACAGATCAACGAACAAGCGCGCAGGGCAACCGATCTGCACAATGAACAGGTGAAGAACAATAGGGAAATATTGAAAAGACTCATTAATTGTGTCATGTGTTTGGGTAAACAGGAACTTTCATCTTCATCATCACTGTGAAACTGCTCTGGTGACAATGCGCTGTTTAGTGAACACACTGTTAACAAAGTTGGACTTAAAGCTCAAAGTTTGTGGACCAGAAATGGATAGAAGAAGAATATTAATATAACTCTGTTGCACTCGAGTATGTTCTTGCCTATTAGTTGAACTGTACTGTATTGTACTCTTATATATGAGTATATGTACATATATAAATGTATATATATATATATATATATATACAGTACATGTATACATATGTACATATGTATATATATTTACTAAATATATAATTCCTGAGGTGTTAATAAACAAGACAATATATGAATATCATAGTAAGAAAGACAATAATTGAGTAATATTGGACTTAACCTTTGAACTTCCCTAAAATGTGGACGAACTAAACAAGACATTTGAAGACAAGTTTTATTATTTTATGACATTTTAGGCAAAAAAATGAACGGTACAAATAATTGACACGTCAATTGACAGTGAAAGTAACTGATTAGTTGCAGCCCAAATATTTTGGGTCAAAACTATAAGAGTGGAGAAAAAGAAAAGGTGGTCATATCCAGATATATATATGGATAAATATATATATGGATATATCCATATATATATATATATACATATATGCAAATATACATATATATGTATATATCAATTTTATATATTTATATATGTATATAGGCATACAAATGTATATACAGGACTGTCTCAGAAAATTAGAATATTGTGATGAAGTTCTTTATTTTCTGTAATGCAATTAAAAAAACAAAAATGTCATGCATTCTGGATTCATTACAAATCAACTGAAATATTGCAAGCCTTTTATTCTGATTTATTGCTGATTATGGTTTACAGTTTAAGAAAACTCAAATATCCTATCTCTAAATATTAGAATATCATGAAAAAGTATACTAGTAGGGTATTAAACAAATCACTTGAATTGTCTAATTAACTCAAACAACACCTGCAAGGGTTTCCTGAGCCTTGACAAACACTCAGCTGTTATAAATCTAAATCTTTTTTTTACTTGGTCTGAGGAAATATTAAAATTTTATGAGATAGTTTAGAGTTTTCTTAAGCTGTAAGCCATAATCAGCAATATAAAAAAAAAAAAGGGTTGCAATATTTCAGTTGATTTTTTATGAAACCAGAATTCAAGACATTTTTGTTTTTTTAATTGCATTACAGAAAATAAAGAACTTTATCAAAATATTCTAATTTTCTGAGACAGTCCTGTATATGCATATATATACATCTATATATATATGCATATATATGTATATATACATACACTGTATATGTACATATATATGTATATAAATAAACATATATATATGTATACAGGACTGTCTCAGAAAATTAGAATATTGTGATGAAGTTCTTTATTTTATAATTAAATTAAAAAAAAAAAAAAAACATTCTGATTCATTATAAATGGAATCATTACAAATATTCTTTTATATTTTTTTATTTTATTCTTTTATAATTGCTGATTACAAAACTCAAATATCCTATCTCTAAATATTAGAATATCATGAAAAGTATACTAGTAGGGTATTAAACAAATCACTTGAATTGTTCAATTAACTAACACCTGCAAGGGTTTCCTGAGCCTTGACAAACACTCAGCTGTTATAAATCTTTTTTTAACTTGGTCTGAGGAAATATTAAAATTTTATGAGATAGGATTTTAGAGTTTTCTTATGTAAGCCATAATCAGCAATATTAAAAATAAAAGGCTTGCAATATTTCAGTTGATTTGTAATGAATCCAGAATGCATGACATTTTTGTTTTTTTAATTGCATTACAGAAAATAAAGAACTTTATCACAATATTCTAATTTTCTGAGACAGTCCTGTATATCACATATCAAAGGGGAACCCACACACCTACACACACTCATTGTTGTTTACCCTCACAATAAGTCTTAAAAAACACTTTGACATCATTTACATTTTTTAACTGCCTTACAAGTACAGAAGTATGATACACGTTTTAAAAATCATTTAAAAAGTTATAAAAATGTGGTTTAAGAGATAAAATTGTAAATATTAAACCTCGTTTTGTGTTTTATATTTATGCTCAAACATACAGTAATATTGGGTCGTCTGATAAATTCATGCAGACATTGATCTGATGTATAACTCTCTACATCTGTTCTCACTATACTTTGAATAAAAACAGATTATTATACTTATGATATTTTTGTAGTTTGGATTCTTGAAGAAACGTTACGTTCTTGATTCTCGTTGTTCTGAGTTGGTCATCGTGTTTCAATAAACTTATTTTAAGTCACTTTGGATAAAAGCGTCAGCTAAATGACATAACATTTAATATTTACCATAATATTTGACGTAAAAACCAGTATAATCATTGTATTGTTACTTTAAAAATATATATATATATTTCTTTTATATATATTTTTTATTTATATATATATATATATATTATATATATATTTATTCCTAAAGGATCTCGAGTCACTTTGGATAAAAGTGTCAGCTATATGACATAAAATTTAATATTTACCATAATATTTGACCTAAAAACCAGGATACTCATTGTATTGTTACTTTAAAAATATATATATATTTCTTTTATATATATTTTTTATTTATATATATATTATATATATTATATAAATATATATATTTATTCCTAAAGGATCTCGAGTCACTTTGGATAAAAGCGTCAGCTATATGACATGAAATGTAATATTTACCATAATATTTGACCTAAAAACCAGGATACTCATTGTATTGTTACTTACATTTTTTTCAAATATTTTTATATATATAAATGTTTTATATATATATATATATATATACATATTCATTCCGAAAGGATCTCGAGTCACACTTACAATACGAAGAGGGCGCATGTAGTAAAAAGTGATAGCGTCTTTTCTCCAATATTTCTATGATCCATAATAACTTCAGTCATGATTTATGTACCTGTGGAAAAAGTTTTAAAATATGTTGCAGTGACAATAAACAGCAGTGCTTTAACAAACGGCTTCAGTCTTTAACATTTAACATGAAAGTGTGTTTTCCGTGAGAAGAACTCATTTTGTATCGTCTGCCGAGTTCAGCGTTCATCCGCCTTTTTGTCTGGCAGCTCTGGGCTGGTTCAGGGTCACGCTGGGGTCAGAGGTCAAAGGTCACCACACCCGGCAGGACTCTGCGCCGCGGTTCATGACCGACGACTCGGGGCAGCTGAACGCTTTCCGGAACTCCTCGAAGTTGCTCATCGCTCCGATAACCCTGCAGGGCAACATGGTGGTGGAAGGTCAGGGTGTGTGTGAGAGTGTGCGTGTGTGTGTGTGTGAGTGTGTGTGAGAGTGTGCATGTGTGTGTGTGTGTGTGTGTGTGAGAAAAAGTGTGTGTGTGTGAGAGAGTGTGTGTGATGGAGTGTTTGTGTGTGAGTGTGTGAGGGAAAGTGTGTGTGTGTGAGAGAAAGTGTGTAAGAGTGTGTGAGAGAGTGTGTGTGTGTGCGTGTGTGAGTGTGTGAGAGAAAGTGTGTGTGTGTGAGAGAAAGTGTGTAAGAGTGTGTGATAGAGTGTGTGTGTGATGGAGTGTGTATGTGTGTGAGTGTGTGAGGGAAAGTGTGTGTGTGAGAGTGTGAGAGAAAGTGTGTGAGAGAGTGTGTGTGTGTGCGTGTGTGAGTGTGTGAGAGAAAGTGTGTGTGTGTGAGAGAAAGTGTGTAAGAGTGTGTGAGAGAGTGTGTGAGAGTGTGTGTGATGGAGTGTGTGTGTGTGAGAGAAAGTGTGTCAGAGTGTGTAAGAGAGTGTGTGAGAGTGTGTGTGTGATGGAGTGTTTGTGTGTGTGTGAGAGAGTGTGAGTGTGTATGTGTGAGAGTGTGTGAGATTGTGTGTGTGTGTGTGACTGTGTGTATGTGAGTGTGTGTGTCCATGTGTGTGTGAGTGCGTGAGTGCTTGTGTGTGTGTGTGTGTGCTTGCGAGTGTGTGTGCGTGTGTATGTGAATATGTATACGTGTGTGTGTATATGTATGCGTGTGTTTGTGTGAGAGAGAGTGTGTGTGTGTGTGTGTGTGTGTGTGTGAGTGTGTGTGTGTGTGCTCACCTGTATTTCGGAGGACTGTGGGCTCCACTCTGGACTTGGTCCTTTGCTGCTTCTGGTCTGTAGGAGTTACATCTCACCTACAGGTACAAGGTGTTGATGATGTCATCGCAGTACCAGCATTTATAATGTACCTGAATATAAATGTCGCAATACCACGGTGTATAATTACTCTATAGCAAGTATGTCGTGCTATAAGCATTAGAATAAAAATATATATAACTAGAATGGGCACTCAGTAGAGCGCATACCTTCGCATATCACAAGATTGGGCATTGAATTATGAACATTTTGGCATTAGTTGCATGCCAATTGGACAAAAATGTATCGTGCTATGGTAAAAAAAAGAGTTTGACCTTTCCATGACCTTGACCTTTGACCCGATCGATCCCAAAATCGAATCAACTGGTCCCCGGATAATAAACAATCATCCCACCAAATTTCATGCGATTCGGTTCAATACTTTTTGAGTTCTGCGAAAGATTTTGACCTGTTCATGACCTTTGACCTTTGACCCGATCGATCCCAAAATCTCATCAAATGGTCCCCGGATAATAAACAATCATCCCACCAAATGCGAAGGTAATTACCAAAAGTAATTACCAAAAGTACTCAATGTGCAGCAATGTGTTCATGACTTTAATTTTTCAGCTAGTAAAGCAAGTTTTGTATCATTTAAATGTAAAATAGTACAATGTTTGCCTCTGAAGAAATACTAAAATACAAGTATAAAGCATACCCAATTAATTACTCGTATAAAGTACAAGTACCTCAGAATAAAACTTATTTTTTGTTGATTTATGGAGTAATTTAATGTTGCACAGCTTCAGATTGCATAGCTCATAGATTTAATAGGAAACCGTTTTATAATCTCAGTCTGATGTTCGTAGGTTAACGTCCACTGTGAGAATGTTTTTTTGGGGGAGGGGGCGTGGCTTCGGAAAGGCGCAAAGAACCGCTCTCGCTGGGTGAGGCGCTAGCTAGCGGCCGCGTGTCTCCTCACATGTGCGTAGCTGAGGAAGAACAGCTGGTTGTTGCTCAGTGAGACTCCGGGCAGCCGAGACTCCTCCACGCCGCCTCTGCTCACCTCCACCCACCGCCGGTACGCCTGCACACACACACACACACAAAAACAAGTGAACGTTTGGCTTCTTACCGGTACACGATGAGTTTCCGCGCGTTGATACTGGTATTCACTCTGGCGCTTTAGCATGCATTAAAAAGCATCAACTTTATAAGTTAGACTTCAAATTTTACATGAAAAAAGGTCAAAGAAGTCGCCCTATTTTTTATTTTAAGAGCAGCTGTTGTTCTTTTTATGAAAGTGTCATGTATGGAAACACACCGCACCCTGAAAGACTCTCTTATTCCTCCGTTGTCCGCTACGTTTTCCGCCAGAGTCCTCTTTCCCCGAACCTACGGGACGAAACAAAACAAGCACACGTTATCCTTCCCCGAGTGTTTACACAGTTCATTCTGGAGCGAGGTGACCTCACCCCGGCACCCTTTGCTATCGACGAAACATCAAACAAGTTCAAAAGAAATAAGCCAGAAATGCGGTGAAAATGCAGTCAAAGATGCCTGGGAAGTGTCAAACTGGCTCGGAAAGAATCTTCTTGACTTCGTTATTTTAGGGAACTATTTTGAGCTCACTGGAATTAAAATTCTGGAGATTCAAAGCCTTACGTTTAGGCCCGCCTCCTGCCAGTGGTAGCCATTATACTGGTCTATCATGCACTGGGTCTTCTCAGTGAAGGCTGTTATGGACGAGTTGGTCCACCACTGGCCCAGGTTGCCATTTTTGTCATACCTGCGACCTGTTGATGAAAATCATTTTAAAAAATTAATAAAAAAAGAAAAAGAAAAATCCTCACAATTGTGTTGTAAACAGTGTTGGGAGTAACGCGTTAACGCGTTACTGTAATTCCACTACTTTTTGCGGTAACGAGCGTGTAACGAAGTATTTTTTTAATCAACTAACGCAGTTACAGTTACTGAAATTTAAATGAGTTCGTTACATTACTCTCACTCGCTAAGTTTTTTTTTGTGAAAAATGAACACTTGCAGACAAGAAGACAAGCTAGGCTACTTTAGCTGCTTCTGATCTGACATCGCAGGACCTTGGTGGCGCAATGATATTGTAACGTCTCGGACGTTATGGACTGATGACACGGAGACGGGACGACGTTATTACTCCTCCTTTATTGGGCATCCACCAACACAGACAGCTGCTCCTCTCGGCTCAGCAGCTCGAACGTCAACAACAACGGTTCCCGTCAACCACCCGTAACTTCCGTTTTCCGACAGGTTAACCCGCCTCCTCTACTCTGCCAATCACAGGCACGCCCCCTCGACCAGCACGCACGGTGCCACACTGTGATTGACAGCCACTTCCAGTGTTGCCAGGTCCGCGGTTTTTGCCGCTGGTTGAATTTTGTGTCCGCTGGTTCGGGTAGACCTATTTTGCATGCAAATTACATGAATATCTTTAAATAAAAATCCATATTTTAAATGAAATAATTAATTTATACCCAAATCCTACCAAACTGACTCCAGATCAGCACGTACACGCCTCACTGCACCCCCCCCCCTCAATTATATGCAGCACCTCAAGGCACCTTTGTTTTCTCTTTTAATTAGTGTTAATACTGTGTAGGCCAATCACTTTTATTTCATTGGGCCTAATGTGGTAAAAAAAAAACACTGTTAAATCACTGAGACAGTTATTTTGTATTAAGTTAACTAAAAAAGGGACTTTTGTACTCCTGCTTGATTTGAAGGCCTGTTGCCCTGTTGATTGCAATAAATAGGTCTACAACATATGTTTATTGTGTTTGACTGTTCAGTACTGTTCATGACATTAAAAAAGCAGACATAAAAGTTACTTTCCCTAGTAACTAATTACTTTTGATATACAGTAACTAGTAAAGTAATTCAATTACTTTTAAAAGAAGTAACTAGTAACTATAACTAATTACTAATTTTCAGTAACTTGCCCAACACTGGTTGTAAATCTCTATCGTCATGTTTTGGTTTGTTCCCGTCGGCGTTTCGTATATTTACCGTTATTGTCAAAGCCGTGCGTGAACTCGTGTCCTACTATCACCCCGATGGCGCCGTAGCTTAACGACCTGGGAGAAGAAAACAAAGTGAAATAAACAGCTAAATCACCGACTGAGACGAACCGTTAGCTCGGCTGCTCACAGATATTCTGACAGCTATTGAGCTAACGTACTTCGAGAGCATTAAATAATCTGGGACACTCCAGCGTGAGCAATGCTAATAGCTGTCGCGTCTCACCGGAACGCTACGTGTCGCGTTACTCAGCTAGCTGAGCGGGAAAATTAGTCTGGAAAATGCACTTACGGTAAGAACGTAAACGTGACACGTAAACGTTTAAAAACTGTATTTTTTCCAATGAGAAGCCTTTTTTCTTGAAACTGACAATGTCCTTAGTTTAGCTCGACTGCTCACAGATATTCTGACAGCTATTGAGCTAACGTACTTCGAGAGCATTAAATAATCTGGGACAATCCAGCGTGAGCAATGCTAATAGCTGTTGCGTCTCACCGGAACGCTACGTGTCGCGTTACCCAGCTAGCTGAGTGTGAGACATCTGGAAAATGCACTTATGGTAAGAACTTAAACGTGACACGTAAACGTTTAAAAACGTGACACGGAAACTTTTAAAAACGTGACACGGAAACGTTTAAAAACGTGACACGGAAACTTTTAAAAACAGTATTTTTTTCCAATGAGAAGCCTTATTTCTAGATACTGACAATGCCCTCAGTTACGCTGACATGGCATTGCAGCTTTTTCCAAACTAGCTTCTATTTTTTAAGAATGACTCTTTCATAGACGACATAACAAATGTATCTTGGAGTAAAAAGACATTTTCAGAAACAAACTACTCGATAGGTTTTCGGCGTGAAAATGCAAATGACCGTCCTGTGAATATTTTGTGATGAGAATTGGTGACAGTTGCAACACTTTTTAATTTAAAGGTCTGAATATATTTAAACAGGCAGAGGACGAACTACCAAGATCCTTTTGACCCAGGGCAGCATCTGTCCAATACTTTTAAATATCCGATATATCTTTGTTTTTTTTAACCTGCCGTATGAAAGCATTGAGAGTTAAAGAAAAATGTTTGTCAAATATTTAGCATTGAATTAAAGGACGATGTGGATAGGCCTCATGGGCTGTCATGGCCTCTGGAGCGTGTTGACTTCTCTGTGGGTTATGTCAGATTCATTATTTCAGAGCAACAACAAAAAGAGCGTGATGTGGCCTTTTTCTCTCGGGTCCGTAAATCACATTTCTTTTTAATCTCACCTCGGATACTCTCTTCCCCAAAAGAAAGGTTTCTGAAGCTCTCCGGCAGGAAACCCTATAATGAGGAGATGAAAACAGTGTTTGGTCCAGACAGGATTCATTGTCCTGCAGAAGGTCGGGTACATTTGTGTTGTTTTTTCTACGTCAGCCCGTGTGAGGTTGTAAATTATAAAGCTCGATTTCTCAGGGGACTGACTATTAAAAAAACACATCACATCTCACCTGATTTAGACAGCACCTGTCCTCTATTGTCAGCTTTGGTTTGTTTTTAATGCAAATTTCTAATTATTTCTGACACTGAAATGCCCACCCAGCCACTTTAAAAAGAACAACAATCCCTCAGGTAATGTATCCACGTCGTCCTGTCTGGGCCGAGCTTCAGAAGTTAAGAGACTTCAGAATAATTAAACTGAACACTGGTCTCAGTGATCAAATCACATGACGTAGCTTACGGATTTGATTGGTGGAGGAACTGTAGAAGGCGTTCACAGTCGTTGGGTTTGTGAACCACCTGCAACACACACACACACACACACACACACACATGATGGCCTGTCAACCAGGAAGTAAAACACAAAGTGCGAGGTGGGCGGATACGAGGTGCTGCGGCTCACTCTGTTCGCGGGACGCTCTTTCGGAGCCAGGTGAGGTCGGACTGGGCGATGAACTTCAACGTCTGCAATACATTCCCGTAGTAGTCCTTCTCACTGAACCTGAGCTAGAACACACACACACACGCACACGCACACACTGTTGAGTACCGCACTACTTTACTTTCAAAAGAATAAACACAAACGTAAGCTCAAGTTGGGAAAATAGAGGAAAGACACTATGAATTTTAAATTGAACTTTGTTTATTTTAACTATTAAGATTTAAAATATATATTATATATGTATAAAATAAAATTATATTTAATACAAATATTTTCTTTATATATATATATAATTTATATATATTCTATGGATTTTATATATACATATATTATATATATTTATATAAATATATTATATATTTTTATAAATATACTATATACTTATATATATACTATTTATATATAGTATATATCATTATATATTATATTATATATATATATAAATATATATATTATATGTGAGAATCACACAGTCCCTGCATCACTAGATGAAAGTAAAGGAAAACCATATATATTACAATAAACACAAACATTATAACCTTTTTCAAGCTAACTTATTCCTCAGTTTTGCGTTGGTATTTGTGATGCTCGGCTCCAGAACTCGTCAGTGAGACACAAACCTGCTTTAGGTCTTCGTTGAGGAAGGTGTTGTTCAGGATGAACTCGGGATAGCCGACTTTAGCCATGACTGCATGAGCCTTGAGAGAGAGACACACACGAGAATTTACATGTTTACATAACCATGAATATAGTGGAATAGGGACACATCATGTTACAACCAATAAAGAGTGAGAGTCCAAAAATATGGCTTTGATGCATGAGAAATAAAGAGATGGTGGGAGAAATAAAGATGTAGCAGCTAAATGTGGCCAATCAAGAAAACTCAAGGTTTGACCTGGTTTGTTTACATGTTTTCAATATTGAGGAAGAGGAGGAGGAGGACTGTGGTCCAAGGGGAAATTTACACCATGAGAGGAAAATGTTTACAACGACAGTAAAATGAAGGCTGGCAGCGCCGTGACGAAGGTCTGGAATCAAAAGACGTGTGAGGTGAAGCAGAAAGTTATGGATTCTCATCATGACCTGATTTAAAGCTGCAGCGGACCATATTTATATCGAGCATAAACGACACCGTTTGGCCACCGCAGAGACCACGAAGCCGACCTTCTCCACGGCCTTCTTCTTCGTTGGTGGGTCCATCCAGTCGTTCTCCTTCTCCAGCATGTCGATGAAGGCCCAGCGAACGCCGTCGATCAGCTCCTCCATCTGAGGAGCACGCACACGCAGGTCAACTGGAGGAGGCCGCTTGCAGAGGATGCACACACACACACACACACAGACACACCCATCTCCATCACGCAAACAAAATACACTTAAATCAGTGCGCACATCTGTTGCAGATGTACACAAAACCTGCGCACTTGACCCTCGATCTGGGACGTGGCGTCGTCTCCCGAGCACACGCACCATGTGTTTCTTGTCCTCCTCGAAGTGTGTGTTGACAAAGAGGCGCCCGGTGGCGTAAACAAGAGAGTTATCCACGTAGTTCACACACTTGTCCCAGCGCGGGGTCAGGGAGGTGGTTCCCGTGGTTACCTGGAGAGGAGGGGAGGGGAAGAGACGGAGGAGATGCAAGGTGACATTGCGTCTTCCTCCACACGCCCAGAACTTACAGTGATATATATATATATATATGTTTATACATGTATATATATGTATATATATATGTATATATATATATATATATATGTATATATATGTGTCTATATATATGTCTATATATGTCTAGACATATATATATATATATATGTAGATATTTGTCTGTATATATATATATATAAATATATAAATAAATATATATAGACACATATATATAAATATATATTGACACATATACAGGACTGTCTCAGAAAATTAGAATATTGTGATGAAGTTCTTTATTTTCTGTAATGCAATTAAAAAAACAAAAATGTCATGCATTCTGGATTCATTACAAATCAACTGAAATATTGCAAGCCTTTTATTCTGATTTATTGCTGATTATGGCTTACAGCTTAAGAAAACTCAAATATCCTATCTCTAAATATTAGAATATCATGAAAAAGTATACTAGTAGGGTATTAAACAAATCACTTGAATTGTCTAATTAACTCGAAACACCTGCAAGGGTTTCCTGAGCCTTGACAAACACTCAGCTGTTATAAATCTTTTTTTACTTGGTCTGAGGAAATATTAAAATTTTATGAGATAGGATTTTAGAGTTTTCTTAAGCTGTAAGCCATAATCAGCAATATTATAAGAATAAAAGGCTTGCAATATTTCAGTTGATTTGTAATGAATCCAGAATGCATGACATTTTTGTTTTTTTAATTGCATTACAGAAAATAAAGAACTTTATCACAATATTCTAATTTTCTGAGACAGTCCTGTATATATATATATATATATATATGTGTGTCTATATATGTATGTATATGTCTGTATATGTGTGTCTATATATACATATATATATATATATATGTATATATACTGTATATATGTCTATATATATGTTTGTGTGTACATATATATGTATATATATATTTCTATATATATGTCTATATATAGACATATATATATGTCTATATATATATACAGGACTGTCTCAGAAAATTAGAATATTGTGATAAAGTTCTTTATTTTCTGTAATGCAATTAAAAAAACAAAAATGTCATGCATTCTGGATTCATTACAAATCAACTGAAATATTGCAAGCCTTTTATTCTTATAATATTGCTGATTATGGCTTACAGCTTAAGAAAACTCTAAAATCCTATCTCATAAAATTTTAATATTTCCTCAGACCAAGTAAAAAGATTTATAACAGCTGAGTGTTTGTCAAGGCTCAGGAAACCCTTGCAGGTGTTTCGAGTTAATTAGACAATTCAAGTGATTTGTTTAATACCCTACTAGTATACTTTTCATGATATTCTAATATTTAGAGATAGGATATTTGAGTTTTCTTAAGCTGTAAGCCATAATCAGCAATATTAAAAGAATAAAAGGCTTGCAATATTTCAGTTGATTTGTAATGAATCCAGAATGCATGACATTTTTGTTTTTTTAATTGCATTACAGAAAATAAAGAACTTCATCACAATATTCTAATTTTCTGAGACAGTCCTGTATATATATATATTTCACTTTGAGTGTTTTAATGTCATCTCAAGACATTTTTCTTCTCAAAGGCATTTTTCGGATCACCTGATTTTGTTCAAATTCTCCAGATAAACTTGTCTTTGATACATTTATTTATTCAAACACTGGTTTTGTGTTCGCCTGACCGACTATGAAGAACAACAACAACAACAACAACAATAACAACAACAACACAAAGCTCAAAGGAAACGAAGCAGCTACAAAACATGTCTACAACACGCAGCAGCGTTTAAAAACCCTCAGTGTGATACTATTCAGGCTTCATCTTGTACGATCATAACAGTTACAAGCAGGGCGGTAAAAAGACATTAAATAAAAAATGCTCTTTTTTTATTATTAATTGGATTGTCATGTTTTATTCAAGCCGGTTTCAGATGCTGTTTCAAGGCCCCGTTCGGAATGCCAGGAATGCAAATCTAATGGGAAAATGTTGAATTCCTCTGAGTTATGGGCCCATAAGAAATCAAAATGCAACACACTGAGTCAAAAAATCTACTTAAATCAAACCTATGAAATATATCTCAGGTTTTTAAACTCCAAAAAAGGTTAGAGAGTCATCTGGGGTTGTCATTTGGGATGAGTTCAGCCCCATGGATTTATAGTTTGTGAAATACACGATGAATTAAGGCCTCTTCTTGTATACAGTAGAGATATGTAGTATAATTTAAACCAAATTCCAGTGTTTCACTTTCCATACATGGTGTTTAACATACGACAGCTACAAGAGCTACAAACCATCCATCTATACGAGGTCAAACAGCTGTGTTACAGTGAGTTTAGATGGTACTTCTGCCTAGCAACACATTGCATTCGTTGAGTTCATCTAAAAACATAAATAATATCCAAATGTCCAAATACGGAGATGGATTTCGTCAAATTATTTCGGTACCAACCCGAGCGAAGTCCAGGTATCTGTAGAGGAAACGGCGGCTCAGAGTGGTGATCCTGGATAAGACCGACCGCCACTGTACGTAGTTAGCTACGGTCCTGGAGAGAGAGAGAGAGAGAGAGAGAGAGAGAGAGAGAGAGAGAGAGAGAGGGACATTAATTACATGTAATCTCATTATACACTATAATATACTTATAATGAGACACTGCGAGCCCCATTGTGTGCTCATCTGTCATTGTGTTAATGTGTGTGTGTGTGTGTGTGTGTGTGTGTGTGTGTGTACCTGCTATCTGTGGTGTCGATGAGCTTGAACAGGTCTTTGAAGTACTGCGGCGCTCGGACGATGACGAGCTCGGAGGAGGAGATGGACCGAGCCGGGTCGGCGTCGGACTCCACCACGGCCTTCACGAAGCCCAGCCAATCAAACTGCGGACAGCGGGGAGACGTACACAGCAGAGGTCACGTGTATAACATGGAGGAATAAAACATGTATTTACACGCAATTGTGTTATTTTACTGCTTTTTGAACTATTTTTTTTTTTTAAAGAGTTCATGTCAGTTCCTCAGGTCATGTACACTACCGTTCAAAAGTTTGGGGTCATCCAGACAATTTCGTGTCTTCCATGAAAACTCACTTTTATTTATCAAATGAATTGAAAAGGTTAGACAAGGTTAGACATTGACAAGGTTAGAAATAATGATTAATATTTGAAGTATTAATTTTGTTCTTCAAACTTCAAGCTCAAAGGAAGGCCAATTGTATAGTTTATATCACCAGCATAACTGTTTTCAGCTGTGCTAACATAATTGCACAAGGGTTTTCTAATCAGACATTAGTCTTCTAAGGCGATTAGCAAACACAATGTACCATTAGAACACTGGAGTGATAGTTGTTGGAAATGGGCCTCTATACACCTCTGGAGATATTTCATTAGAAACCAGACACTTCCACCTAGAATAGTCATTTACCACATTAACAATGTAGTGTGTATTTTTGATTCATGTTATCTTTATTGAAAAAACAGTGCTTTTCTTTGAAAAATAAAGACATTTCTCAGTGACCCCAAACTTTTGAATGGTAGTGTACATGTAATTTAATAAATGATAATACATATAGTAAAAGGCTTCTGGCTGCTAAGTCATGACAAGAAATATACAACACAAACCATAAAGAAGGTGGTATAGTTTCAAAAAGCAAGGGGAGATATTAATTGCTATTGCTATTTAGATGCCTTGTTGTTGTTGTTTACCGTACCTGTGGTATGGAGCTCTGTAGGTCAGAGAGTGACATTTTGTTGTACATGTTGTCACTGTTCCGGTTCTCATAAGGAATCAGGAACTGCAGACACAAAGTTTAACGTTAAACAGACATCCCTAAATGAATTCTTTTGGTAATCATTTTAAATCAATTTAACAGTTATTAAACGGTTTAATCAGCTCCGGAGCCGCTGAGGCCCGTCGGGTCACCGCCACACACTCAGTGGGGTTATATTCATCTGACGGGACGTCTTTACATGAGCCACTTTGAGCTCGAAGTCAAGAGCCTCTTTCATTTGGGTCAGCGCTGCTTTCTCTGGAGCTCCCAGCATGACGGCCGTGTCCACCATCCAGCTCAGCAAGGCGGCACGATACTGGACACAGAAAGACAAATGTCATCACATCTTTCACTGCTGTGAGCCGCTGTCACTGCTGAGCATCAGACTCCATCACATCCACACTCAGAGCGAACATGTCTGCTCTCTCTCATGATGACCTGTTGTAAGGGACAGATACAAAGAAAACAGCCGTTACAGCAGAGCGTGTTCCCAAAGGGACTTGAAACACAAAACAACAACACACAACACACACAACAGAGTGAATGGGGAATGTGGAGAATGTAGCATTGATAATGTAGAATGGACAATGTAGAATGTAGAATATAGCAAGGAGAATGTAGCATTGAGAAAATAGCAAGGATAATGTAGCATGTATAATGTAGCATGGTGAATGTAGCATTAAGAATGGAGCAAATATCTTGTGGCATGGAGAATATAGCATGAAGATTGTGGGATGTATAATGTAGAATATCGCTTGTATAATGTAGAATGTAGAATGTAGAATATAGAATGTAGAATATAGAATATAGAATATAGAATATAGAATGTAGAATATAGCATGAAGATTGTAGGATGTATAAATTAGAATATAGCTTGTATAATGTAGAATGTAGAATGTAGAATATAGAATGTAGAATATAGCATGAAGATTGTAGGATGTATAAGTTAGAATATAGCTTGTATAATGTAGAATATAGAATGTAGAATGTAGAATGTAGACTATAGAATGTAGAATATAGCATGAAGATTGTAGAATGTAGAATATAGCATGAAGATTGTAGAATGTAGAATATAGCTTGTATAATGTAGAATATAGAATGTATAATGTAGAATATAGAATATAGAATGTAGAATATAGCATGAAGATTGTAGAATGTAGAAAATAGCTTGTATAATGTATAATGTACAATGTAGAATGTACAATATAGAATGTAGAATATAGCTTGTATAATGTAGAATGTAGAATGTACAATATAGAATATAGAATGTAGAATGTAGAATATATAATGTAGAATGTAGAATATAGCATGAAGATTGTAGGATGTATAATATAGAATGTAGGATGCAGAATTTAGAATGAAAGATGTCAAATGTGGCATGTAGCATGGTGGATGTAGCATGGAAAGTGTAGCATAGAAAAGGTAGAATGGAGAAACATCAAATGGACAAAGCTTCCATCTGGGGTTGACTTCCCCTTCACAATAACAACACAGGTTGTCACAAGTTAGCAGCCCTTCTATCTACAGTTAGCACCCTTTTGCAGCATAAAGTGGAGGTTTTTAAAATTGCTTTCTGAAGATCCTCACATATATAAATATATTTATGTAGAGATGAGGTATGTCCTTAACAATGGATAGTGACAGTATGCTAATAGCCTGACAGTGAAAAAATGTCTAATTCGAGAAAAATGTGAGCTTGCATACTAATTTCATTTTTTATTCCGGTCTAGCGAGGCGGCGATTAGTGGAGCAATCAGGATCAGCTGCTTCTCCCTCATCTCATTTCTTGCATTACGGCTGTCTAGCATTTGTAAAATCTGGAGTCTTGAAAGAAGCTTCGGCTAAAAATTTCTTTCTACACTCAAGCATGAAGGAAGTAGCTGCAGGCGGAGGAGTTTTTAGATGACAGGTAAAGGTGAAGCATGAGCCGGAGACTCACCGCCCGGGCTGAGGAAGAGTTGGTGACGTAGTCCTCCCTGGAGGGCAGAGTCAAGGACGCCTGATCGAGCTGCTCGGAGACAAACAGCGCAGGTTAGCTTCTGCCGCATTATTTTATTATTTTAAAAAAATATCTTGTAACCTTTTGGTCCAGCAATACAAGTCAGAGAAAGGTCAGAGAGAGACACTGCATCTGTTTACACGTCCACGCTAGTGGTTTAGCTCCTTTTATTGACAAATTGTGGCGTTTTTAGACGTTTGCTACCTTAGACGTTAGCTACCTTAGACGTTAGATACCTTAGACGTTAGCTACCTTAGACGTTAGCTACCTTAGACGTTAGCTACCTTAGATGTTAGCTACCTTAGACGTTAGCTACCTTAGACGTTAGCTGCCTTAGATGTTAGCTACCATAGACGTTAGCTACCATAGACGTTAGATACCTTTGACGTTAGCTGCCTTAGACGTTAGCTACCTTAGACGTTAGCTACCTTAGACGTTAGCTACCTTAGACGTTAGATACCTTAGACGTTAGCTACCTTAGACGTTAGCTACCTTAGACGTTAGCTGCCTTAGACGTTAGCTACCATAGACGTTAGCTACCATAGACGTTAGCTACCTTAGACGTTAGCTACCTTAGACGTTAGCTACCATAGATGTTAGCTACCTTAGACGTTAGCTACCTTAGACGTTAGCTACCTTAGACGTTAGCTACCATAGACGTTAGCTACCTTAGACGTTAGCTGCCTTAGACGTTAGCTACCTTAGACGTTAGCTACCATAGACGTTAGATACCTTTGACGTTAGCTACCATAGACGTTAGCTACCATAGACGTTAGCTACCATAGACGTTAGCTACCTTAGACGTTAGCTACCATAGACGTTAGCTACCTTAGACGTTAGCTACCTTAGACGTTAGCTACCTTAGACGTTAGCTACCTTAGACGTTAGCTGCCTTAGACGTTAGCTACCATAGACGTTAGCTACCATAGACGTTAGCTACCTTAGACGTTAGCTACCTTAGACGTTAGCTGCCTTAGACGTTAGCTGCCTTAGACGTTAGCTGCCTTAGACGTTAGCTACCATAGACGTTAGCTGCCTTAGACGTTAGCTACCATAGACGTTAGCTACCTTAGACGTTAGCTACCTTAGACGTTAGCTGCCTTAGACGTTAGCTACCATAGACGTTAGCTACCTTAGACGTTAGCTACCTTAGACGTTAGCTACCATAGACGTTAGCTACCTTAGACGTTAGCTACCTTAGACGTTAGCTACCATAGACGTTAGCTGCCTTAGACGTTAGCTGCCTTAGACGTTAGCTACCATAGACGTTAGCTACCTTAGACGTTAGCTACCATAGACGTTAGCTACCATAGACGTTAGCTACCTTAGACGTTAGCTACCATAGACGTTAGATACCTTAGACGTTAGCTACCTTAGACGTTAGCTACCATAGACGTTAGGCGTTAGCTACCAGACGTTAGCTACCTTGGGCGTTAGCTACCATAGATGTTAGCTACCAGACGTTAGCTGCCTTGGGCGTTAGCTACCGACGTTAGCTGCCTTAGACATTAGCTACCTGAGACGTTAGCTACCTTAGACGTTAGCTGCCTTAGACGTTAGCTACCTTGCCAGGCGTTAGCTACCTTAGACGTTAGCTACCAGGCGTTAGCTACCATAGACGTTAGCTGCCTTTAGACGGCGTTAGCTGAGCGTTAGCTACCCAGATTATTGCTTAGACGTTAGCTACCTTAGATGTTAGCTACCTTAGATGTTAGCTACCTTAGACGTTAGTTACCTTCGACGTTAGCTACCTTAGATGTTAGCTACCTTAGACGTTATTACCGCCGGCGTAGTTACCTCGTTAGCTACAATTCACTGCTCTACAACAATCCTTCTTTAAGATCCATCAAAGTGAATCCTTTTCCTCGCGTGTTTAAACGTCTCCGGCATCTCACATTGGAGTCGGTTGGTTGAGTCGTAGTTGATTAATAGATGCTCAACCAAAAGCACCACCATTAACTTGCTCCTTTTATTTCGTTTGAGTTGTTTTCATTTCATTTTCAATGTCTTAGAATTTAGCACGAATGACAGAAAGATGGTCTGGTCCTTACACATTTGAGGACATATGCTTATTTAGTTTTCTTGACGAGAGTTAAATGACATACCGCTCTCGTACTGACAGCTATTACAAAGCATCCAGTTTGCTTAGGTTAGGATATACAGTTTAGACTGAAAATGTAAGTCACAGCTATGGATGAAATATAGATACGTCTATAAGAGCACTTCTTAACCCTCCTGTTACCTTTGGGTCAATTTGATCCCATTCAATGTTTAACGTCGGTGTTCTTTGGGGTCAATTTGACCCCAGGCTGTTTTTCACTGTGTCAAACATATAAGAAATATCAACTTTTTTTATTTATTTAAAGGGCTCTTTAGGTAGTCAACAAACAAACATAAAGTACCTCACACTTAAACTTGGGAAACAATATTAATTCTAATAATTTTCTGGAGGTTTTAATTGCTGGGGTCAAATTGACCCCGAGGGTAAAATATGTGAGTAAATATAAAGGTAACAGGAGGGTTACACATTGAATGGGGTCAAATTGACCCGAAGGCAACAGGAGGGTTAATCACAATAAGGTGTTTTTTTGTAATGTTGGTTCATATTTTCCAAAACGTCAAACGCAAAACATTTGTAAGAAGTGCTCCCAGTGCATGTCTCACCTTGATGATGTATTGTGAGGATATCTTGTCATCGGGGCTGACGTACAGGCGGACCAGGACACTCTTACTGTGCTGGTTCCTCATCTCCGTCAGAGTCTTCCGGAGGCTCCACTCCTCCGCCGACCACCGGTGCTCCCCGCCGAGCCCATCCCCCACAACGGGCCACCGGAACTCCGGCAGTCGGAGTGTCTTCAGCATGGGTTTGGTGTCCATCTTCTCCAGGATAGCTATGTGAGCACACACAGACAAGGACATTGAGTACAGCATTTTGATTGATTGTTACAATTATTGTTCATGTTTGTATTGTTGTGTTTTTTTCCCACTTGATGTATCTTATTGCTTTTGCTTCTGCAGTGACCTAGATCTGCCATGAGGATTGATAAAAGCCCATCTCGTCTCACTGGAAACTATCACTGTGTCCTTGTGTGTGCTCTCGACTCACACTGCCTTTGTGGGGACCTGTCTGGAGACATGGAGGGTGGGGACAGGTGTGTGTGTGTGTGTGTGTGTGTGTGTGTGTGTGTGTTTGTGTGTGTGTGTGTGTGTGTGTGTGTGTGTGTGTGTGTGTGTGTGTGTGTGTGTGTGTTTGTGTATGTTTGTGTGTGTGTGTGGCTGCATTATTAACATCCCAACGGTGACATTGTGGGGACTATGTTTTTCGACTCGAGGACTCGCCTCCTATATGCGGTGAGAATTAGGTGAAGGCTAGAATTAGGGTAATAATATAGTTGTGTGTGTGTATATTTGTGTATGTTTGTGTGTGTGTGTGTGTGTGTGTGTGTGTGTGTGTGTGTGGCTGCATTATTAACATCCCAAAGGTGACATTGTGGGGACTATGTTTCGACTCGAGGACTCACCTCCGATTCGTGGTTAGAATTAGGTGAAGGCTATAATTAGGGTAAGAATTGATGTGTGTGTGTTTGTGGTTGTGTGTTTGTGTGTGTGTGTGTGTGTGGCTGCATTATTAACATCCCGAAGGTGACATTGTAGGGACTATGTTTCGACTCGAGGACTCGCCTCCTATAGGCGGTGAGAATTAGGTGGAGGCTAGAATTAGGGTAATAATATAGTTGTGTGTGTGTATATTTGTGTATGTTTGTGTGTGTGTGTGTGTGTGTGTGTGTGTGTGGCTGCATTATTAACATCCCAAAGGTGACATTGTGGGGACTATGTTTTTACTCGAGGACTCACCTCCGATTGGTAGTTAGAATTAGGTGAAGGCTATAATTAGGGTAAGAATTGATGTGTGTGTGTGTCTGTGTGTGTGTGTTTGTGTGTGTGTGGCTGCATTATTAACATCCCAAAGGTGACATTGTGGGGACGATGTTTCGACTCGAGGACTCACCTCCTATAGGCAGTTAGAATTAGGTGAAGGCTATAATTAGGGTAAGAATGTATGTGTGTGTGTGTGTGTGTGTGTGTGTGTGTGTTTGTGTGTGTGTGTGTGGCTGCATTACTAACATCCCAAAGGTGACATTGTGGGGACGATGTTTCGACTCGAGGACTCACCTTTGATTGGCGGTTAGAATTAGGTGAAGGCTATAATTAGGGTAAGAATTGATCTGTGTGTGTGTGTGTGTGTGTGTGCGTTGTACTCACTCTCATTCATACAGGAGCGGTAGAGGATCTTAGCTTTGGTCACGGCCTCCAGTTCATCGGGGTCTGAAGGAGCTTCTAGTAGCACTGGCAAAAAACATCAATAAATAAATAACCTGCACCTGGATTTAACTTTTAAGAGAAATTATTCTCGTGTGTTTCCCAAAAAGTGTACAGATGGTTATTTTTTCATCTAGGAGATGAAAAGTGTGGCCGAACACACCTTTGAGTCGGAGGTCGACATTCTGTCGCAGCCACGGGTAGATGCCGAACGAGGAGGAGTCTTCGGGGATCGGGTTGTCCTTCAACCAACCGCCGCAGGAGAAACCATAGAAGTCCTCGCAGGGGTTAACGGACTGATCCATTTTACTCAGAACAGACCCCGCTACAACCAGAATGTGAAACAAGAGTTGGAATAAAAACCTTGGAGTTACGACTGAAAGACTTCACGCTCAACCGGACACCAAGTGTTCACGCTCCTCACCGGCTTCAATGCATTCTGGGGTCAGACACAACTCCTCCTGGCTAGATTTATGAGAAACTGAGGAAGGAAAAAGGAAAAAATAAATTAGGTTGCAAGTGCATTTAACCCGTATTCAAGAAAGTTGCATCTCTTCAAGAAAGCCAAACTACAAAAAGTCGGAAAAGATGTCGAGACTTTCCGCTGATGTCAGCGGGGAGCTCGTTCCACCAATCAGGAGCCAGGACAGCAAACGGTCAACAAACAACAATAAATAAAAATCAGATAATGTTTCCGTCTTTCTCTTCAAATGTGAGAAATGTATTTCCCATACAACTGCTGAGGGAAACGTTTTCTACCGGATTACGGTCACAGTTTTGAACACTTGATTGACATAAATCCGATGATCCGATGTGAGGTCAAAGATCAGGGATGTCGTATATGTGGACAGATTGTAAAGCCCACTGAGGTTGATAAGAGGGCGAAAAGAGAGGGTGAGTAGAGGGTGATGAGAGGGCGAAAAGAGGGAGAAGAGAGGAAGAAGAGGGAGAAGAGAGGGTGAAGAGAGGGAGAAGAGAGGGTGAAAAGAGAGGAAGAAGAGAGGGAGAAGAGAAGAGAGGGAGAAGAGAGGAAGAAGAGAGGCGAAGAGAGGAAGAAGAGAGGAAGAAGAGAGGAAGAAGAGAGGAAGAAGAGAGGAAGAAGAGAGGAGAGGCGAAGAGAGGAAGAAGAGAGGAAGAAGAGAGGCGAAGAGAGGAAGAAGAGAGGCGAAGAGAGGAAGAAGAGAGGAAGAAGAGAGGAAGAAGAGAGGAAGAAGAGAGGGTGCGATTCTAGATTTAGAGGCCAAAGCCTCGTTATAGAGGATGAGTTGCTGGAGCTGTGAGGTCGACTCCACAAGCGGCTCTGAGAGTTGCTCAACGTTGCGTCCACTTTCAGTAAGTACACACACACACACACACACACACACACACACACGCTTATAACTTCGAGCACGCGTGACCCTGGCCTTGGTCTGAAACAACCTCAACAACCTCAACAACCTCAACAACCCCCCTTCTCCGAACGCTGCGTCAGAAACATACACACAGGGTCTAAATACACACACACACACACACACACACACACATACACACACACACACACACACACACGCATGTCTGAGGCTCCAGTGTCACTGCTGATACCGACCTCGTGTTTACTACAGACACACACACACACACACACACGTGCGGGTACACAAACAGACGTTTTCAGGACGTTTTTTAAAAGCGCTTCGTTCGGCATTCCTGCGCCCGGTCATTCGCACGGCTGCAGCCCGGAGGAGGGTCTCCAGTAGAGTGTGTGTGTGTGTGTGTGTGGGGGGGGGGGGGGGGGTGCATACGTCGGCGCTTCAATGCCACCATAACAATGTTCTCTCCCCCCAATAACAACACACACACACACACACATGGAGAGCATCACTACACACTCCTCCTGAACGTAGCGTAGCACAAAGAGCGTAAAGAGCAGCTAGCTTAGCGTGATTTAATCACACGAGTAAAAACACGTTTGATGTTTTTTATCCTTCGACGTCTCCGACTGATCGCCCCCTGGTGGAGGAAACAAAGCATTACACAATGTTCCTCTTTATTGATCACATCGTGATGACGGGAATCTCTCCTGTTCATGTGTTTGTGTGTTTGTCTGTTTGTGCGTTTGTTTGTGCGTTTGTTTGTGTGTTTGTTTGTGCATTTGTGTGTTTGTGTGTTTGTGCGTTTGTGCGTTTGTTTGTGCGTTTGTGTGTTTGTGTGTTTGTGCGTTTGTGTGTTTGTGTGTTTGTGTGTTTGTGTGTTTGTGCGTTTGTTTGTGCCTTTGTGTGTTTGTGCGTTTGTGTGTTTGTGTGTGTGTGCGTCCCGGTGCACCGTTCACTCAGTACGATGACATTTTAATTCTATTAAAAGAAAAAGAAAGCCGCCTTGTTATGGATGATGGGGCCGGATTATTATTATTTGTTTACCGTAAATTGATTGCAGAGAGAGAGAGAGAGAGAGAGAGAGAGAGGGAGAGAGAGAGAGAGAGGGAGAGAGAGAGAGAGAGAGAGAGAGAGAGAGAGAGAGAGAGAGAGAGAGAGGGGGGGGGGCTGCACTGTCATGTCAGTTCAGGAGATTTCTTCTGGATCTGATGCGTTTTCAGCTTTTACAAATCGGCGGCGACTGAACGATGCCTTTTAGCCCGGATAAAAAAACACGTTAAAATGTAAACTTCTTATTATTAACACAGGCGACCGTGATGTGTTTACTTCTTTATTTATTTTAGTTTTGTGTGCTTCACGGTTGTGTATGGTTGTGTATGTGTATGGTTGTGTGTGTGTTTTTGTGTGTGTATGTGTGTGTTTATATGTGTGTGAGTGTGTATGTGTGCGTGTATGTGTGTGTGTGTTTATATGTGTGCGAGTGTGTATGTGTTTGTGTGCGTGTGTGTGTGTATGTGTGTGTATCTGTGTGTGTGTGTATCTGAGCCTTTTTTTAAATAAATAAAAAAAATTAAATATCAATATTTTTAATTAACGCCCCCCCCCCTAAAAATAAACCCCAAACAAAACACTCCCTATCGCCAAACTAATTAATGTCACATTCTGCAGGAGATAATACTCCACACACACACTCTGTCCTCCTTCTCTTTTTCTCTTCTTCTTTCCCAGAGTTCAGCTGGACTCTCCCGGTTACGGGACTCGGAGGTTTGGGGGTGTGTGCGAAACATTATATGAACCAAAAATAGTCGACGTGAAGTCGCCCACGAGGCCTCGCCGGTTATTTACAGTCTGCGTGAAATCGTGGACTATAATCTGAGAGACATTTACCCGGAATTCCTCACAAATTATAATGCCGTGTGTAGAAAACATGTGTGTGCGTGTGTGTGTGTGTGTGTGTGTGTGTGTGTGGTGGACTTACCCAGTATGAGTGCGAGCAGCAGAGCGGCACACACACACACACACATGGCCAGCACTATCCTGTAGAGACGACTGTTGCCCCGCTCGGGTTTGACCCCGCCGCCGCTGAGACGCTCCAGCTCCATGACTGACACACACACACACACACACACACACACAGACCCACACGCACACACACACACACAGACCCACACACACGCGAAAAAACAAAAAAAACTTTTCCCACTTTTCTTTAAAGTTAAATCAGAAAGTAAAAATATCTGGAAGAAAATGAAGTTTCAGAACAAAACAAAGTCCAAAAAAGTTAACTTAACATCTTTAAATGAGACATGTCTTCATGTGATCTGGTTTCTCTCCCAACTCACACACTTTATTTACTCTCTCTCTCTCTCTCTCTGCTGCTATCTGTAACGACTCTAACTTCACTACAGCTCTTCAAACTGTGCCTCCCTTCATCACTCCTCCTCTCCCCCAACACTCCTCCCATCCCTCCTTCCCTCCCTCCTTCCTTCCTTCCCTCCCTCCTTCCTTCCCTATAGGACAGAGGAGTCCAGGACATGATATTTAATACGATTAAACCAGAACATATCTGTGATTTACCGCGTGGCTCACGGGGCCTGAAGCGCACACTCTCCGGTTATCCGATCAGACAGTCGACCAGAATAAAATGACACACGCACACGCACACACACACACACACACGCACACGCACACACGCACACACACGCGCACACACACACACACACACACGGAGCGCTGATTACGATTGATTCATCCGATGGCGATGGTGATGGTTGCTTTGAATAGACAAGAGGTGAGGATGACAAGGACAGAACACAGACCCTGATTGGTCCCTGAACCCACCCCCCTCCCCCCCCACACACACACACACACACGCCCCAGCTGAGGCCAGAAACTCTTTTTCTGCACGTGCTCTTTAGGGTTTGGGGCGTCGGCCGCAGAGCGCCTTATATAGACGCGACTTCCTGGCTGAAGGAACCCGGTCGTCACGGCGACCGCGCCGCCATTGTTCACCGGCGGGACTCGAACCCCTCGCGCTGCGCTCCACCGTTACTGTGTGTGAGGTCTCCACTTTCGTCTTTTGGGTCCAGACCAAGTGATGTAATCTGATGACCTTTAACCCCTCATGATGTATTCTGATGACCTTTGACCCCAAATTATGTATCCTGATGACCTTTAACCCCAAATGATGTATCCTGATGACCTTTAACGACCTTCATGTTCCCCTGAGGATGAACCATGTTGATCTCTCGCGTCGCCATTTCTACTTTTGAACATAATAATGAAATGTCTTCACAACTAACGATGAGACGGATCAACACTTCAGACACTGAAGGGCCTCAACTTCAAAGCCTCTGTGTGTGTGTGTGGATGTGTGTGTTTATGTGTGTGTGTTTGTGGATGTGTTTGTGTGTGTGTATGTGTGTGTGTATGTGTGTGTATATGTGTATCTGTATAGGTGTATATGTGTGAGTGTGTATGTTTTTGTGTGTGTCTGTGTGTGTGTGTTTGTGTGTGTATGTATGTTTGTATATGTGTGTGTGTGTGTGACCTTTGATCTGAACCCATAATCAGGTCCATAATTTACAGACATGGGAGGAGGAGGAGGAGGGGGAGGGGAGGGGAGGGATGTGACCAGAGAGGAGGTCCAGGTGGTACCTCCCGATATGAAGCAGATACAACATCCTCCTCCTCCTCCTCCTCCTCCTCCTCCCATGTCTCTTTACCCAAACATCCCTCCAGGGCTGCCATTACCACAAGATAAGCAGACCACAACACACGTGCAACCACACAAACACACACACACACTCACACACAGAAACACACTCTCACACACACTCACACACACAGACATACACACACACAGACGCACTCTCTCACTCACAGACACACACACTCACACACACACACTCTCACACACACACACTCCCTCTCTCACACTCACACTCCCCCCCCCCCACTCTCTCACACCCAAACACACTCTCACACACACTCTCTCACTCACGGACACATACCGACTCACACACAGACACAAACACTCTCACACACACAGACACACACACTCTCACGCTGGTGGAGAGGAGCCTCTCGTCAGGTGACGGTGTAAAACCCGCTGACGGAGGCGTCTGCCCGCCGCCGGTGAACACGCCTCTGATCGGTGTTTACACGTCTGAGGGAAACGCCCTCAGATTACAACGTCGTCGTCGTCTCCAACGGTGACGAGACTTCCTGAAGCAACGCGGACGTCACTTCATGGAACCCGACTGATACGAGTGTACACACTTTAATAAATGGTTAATTACCAGGAGGGAACTTTAAGAGTTACGGAAACTGGGTCAGGTGTGTGTGTGTGTGTGTGTGTGTGTAAAACCCTCTGAGGCACATTTGTAATTTGTGATAATGGGCTATAAAAGATAAACTGAATTCAATTGAATTAAACTTTCATCAGCTGTATATACAGGACTGTCTCAGAAAATTAGAATATTGTGATAAAGTTCTTTATTTTCTGTAATGCAATTAAAAAAACAAAAATGTCATGCATTCTGGATTCATTACAAATCAACTGAAATATTGCAAGCCTTTTATTCTTTTAATATTGCTGATTATGGCTTACAGCTTAAGAAAACTCTAAAATCCTATCTCATAAAATTTTAATATTTCCTCAGACCAAGTAAAAAAAAAGATTTATAACAGCTGAGTGTTTGTCAAGGCTCAGGAAACCCTTGCAGGTGTTTCGAGTTAATTAGACAATTCAAGTGATTTGTTTAATACCCTACTAGTATACTTTTTCATGATATTCTAATATTTAGAGATAGGATATTTGAGTTTTCTTAAGCTGTAAGCCATAATCAGCAATAAATCAGAATAAAAGGCTTGCAATATTTCAGTTGATTTGTAATGAATCCAGAATGCATGACATTTTTGTTTTTTTAATTGCATTACAGAAAATAAAGAACTTCATCACAATATTCTAATTTTCTGAGACAGTCCTGTATATATATATAAATATATATATATACACACATATATATATACACATATATAGATATATACATAATTTATTCTGCTTATTTTGTCATTTATTCTGCTTATTTTGTCATTTATTTTTCTTATTTAGTTATTTTGCTTATTTAGTCATTTATTCTGCTTATTTATTAATGTATTCTGCTTATTTAGTCATTTATTTTGCTTATTTAGTCATTTATTCTGCTTATTTAGTTATTTATTGTGCTTATTTAGTCTTTTATTCTGCTTATTTAGTCATTTATTCTGCTTATTTATTCATTTATTCTGCTTTAGTTATTTATTCTGCTTATTTAGTCTTTTATTTTGCTTATTTAGTTATTTATTCTGCTTATTTAGTCATCAATTCTGCTTATTTAATCATTTATTCTGCTTATTTAGTCATTTATTCTGCTTATTTAGTCATTTATTCTGCTTATTTAGTTATTTATTCTGCTTATTTATTCATTTATTCTGCTTATTTAGTCATCAATTCTGCTTATTTAGTTATTTATTCTGCTTATTTAGTCATTTATTTTGCTTATTTAGTCATTTATTCTACTTATTTAGTTATTTATTCTGCTTATTTAGTCTTTTATTCTGCTTATTTAGTTATTTATTCTGCTTATTTAGTCTATTCTTCTTATTTAGTTATTTATTCTGCTTATTTATTAATATATTCTGCTTATTTAGTCATTTATTCTGCTTATTTAGAAATTCATTCTGCTTATTTAGTCATTTATTCTGATTGCCGTGACAATAAAGTTGAATCAGACCTAAAAATTGAATAAAAAAACGAGTTATAAAAAACGTCTGAACGGCAGCACATCATTAAATTAAAGTCTTTTATTTCACAAGTGACACACAACCGGAGAGCAGACGGTGAGCGGAGGGAAAAGATAAACGTTACACACTTCCTCTTCCTCAACACGCCGTCCGAGGAAGAGGAAGACGCTTCTAAACATCTGTGTGATGCGACAAAATGTTTCCGACCAATCGGAGGAGGAGGACACATTTAGAAGACGCACATGACGAGCACGTCTCTGCAGCTCATTGAGGCCCGAGACAAACGGGAAATATGGCTTTTTTTTTTTTTTAAACGACCCTCAAAACAAAACAAAAAAACCAAAAAGTTTCATAAAACTTGAAACGCGTGACAGACGTTAACATTTGAAAAGGTGGCGCCTTTGTAAACAGTGCTCTGCGGTAGGTGCGTTATTTTTTTACAATTTTTTTTATGTGCGTGTGCTTTCTGAGTAAATATGGCAGCATCGAGGTGGAAGAAGGTGGTCGGCGCTAACCGTCCGGTAAACGGCGCCCTGGGTGACGCAATCCGGCGTTCACAGTGTCGATTGGTCGGCACGTGTATCAAGTGCGCCCCGAGAGACGGGGAGGGGGGGGGATTCTTTCACCGCGCCGTGACCATCCACAGGCCCAGCGCCACGTTGGCCGCCAGCAGCGCGCTGCCCGCCAGCAGCAGGAAGAAGCCGATGAGCTCGCGCTTCTGGCGGTCCGTCACCACGGTGACCAGCGTGGCCTCCAGCAGCGCGTTCAGCATCCACTGGCCGTCGAGGGCGAAGCACGGCACCGAGTTCACCACGGCCAGCGCGCCGGAGAGGGACACCACGTACCTGAGAGGTCTCGGGTTAAGGGAGGGGGGGGACACTACCGGAGGACACACACACACACACACACACATCGACACGGACAGATTGTTTTCCACTCCGATTGCGCCGATTGATTAGAAATATCTTTAACATTTTTTTTTAAGGGGAGTAAACACACGGGGGATCTTTTTAAAGCCAAACGGCGATTTTTAAACCAAAGTCGATATAAATAATAACACTTTTATTTATTTATTTACTTTTTTTGAAACTTCAAAGCAATTATTTTGTTCTCAGACAAAGACTTTTGTCCTTTTAAAAACTTTTCCTGGAGACTTTCAAAACATTGCCAGAAACCCAGGAGGTCCTCTGGGGGCACAGGAAGCTTTAAAAATAACACAAAACAACAACTTTAAAACAACTAAATCATGGCGTGTATCTTTAAAGGAACACACTCATTATTTGAGTCATTCTGTTAGATGTTTATACAAACATTAAGTCACTAAAGAATATGCACGTGAAAGCAGTGGTGGCATTGAACGCAGCAAAACTGCATTAAAACAAGATGGGGTCACATTCCCTCAGAGTGACTGTGAACTCGAGGGCCAATCAGAACGCGGATGCGGAACCTGCCGACCGTACCGGCCCTTTAAAAACATGGAAGGATACTTGCAGAAGGTTTCCAGGAAGACGGGCAGGTCCAGGTGGAGGAACCCGAAGCGGGGGAGGA
>NC_079403.1:4889826-4907326 GCF_029220125.1 Pseudoliparis swirei
ATTCAGAAGAGATTCAGAAGATAATTAGAAGAGATTCAGAAGATAATTAGAAGAGATTCAGAAGATAATTAGAAGAGATTCAGAAGATAATTTTAAGAGATTCAGAAGATAATTAGAAGAGATTCAGAAGATAATCTGAAGAGTCATTCAAGTGAAACAGAGACAGAAACATTCGTCCATTGAAGCATCTTGAATGAAAACAGTAAATATCTGACATCGTCTTTTGTTCCGTCGTCATGGCCACGGGGCTCTTTACTCTGCCGGTTGTCGTGGTGACAGATTGTTTTACGGATGTCCGTGTGTGAGTGTGATTGTGTACGTGTTTGTGTGTATGCATGCGTTTGTGCGTGTGTATGTGCGTTCGTGTATGAGTGTGTGTGCGTAGGTGTGTATGCATGTGTGTGCGCGTGTGTGTATGAGTGTGTATGCGTAGAATCAGAATCAGAATCAGAATCAGAAACAGGTTTATTGCCAAAGAATGAATGTTTACACAAACAAACGATGTGGTATGTGTGTGTATATGTGTGTATGTGTATGCATGTGTGTGCGCGTGTGTGTATGAGTGTTTATGCGTAGGTGTGTGTATGTGTGTGTGTATGTGCGCGTGTGTGTATGTATGCATACGTGCGTATGTATGAGAGTATGTGTCTGTATGTGTGTGTATATGTGTGTATGTGTGTGCGTGTGTATGCGTGTGGTGGCTTGTGTGTTTGCATATGTGTGTATGTGTGTATGTGTTTGTGCGTGTGTGTATGCATGTGTGTAGGCGTGCATGTATGTGTGTATGCGTATGTATGCGTAGGTGTGTGTGTATGTGTGTGTCTGTGTGTGCGTATGTGTGCGTGTGGTGGCGTGTGTATGTATGTGTGCGTGCATGTATGCTTGTGTGTATGTGTGTGTGCGTCTGTGTGTGTGTATGTGTGTGCGTATGTGTGCGTGTGGTGGCGTGCGTATGTGGGTGTGTGCGTGTATGTGTGTGCGTGTCTGTATGTGTCTGTGTATGCTTGTGTGTATGTGTGTGTGCGTCTGTGTGTGTGAGTGTATGCTTGTGTGTATGTGTGTGTGCGTCTGCGTGTGTGTGTATGCGTGTGTATGTGTGTGCGTGTGGTGGAGTGTGTATGTGGGTGTGTGCGTGTGTATGTGTGTGCGTGTGTACGTGTGGTGGAGTGTGTATGTGGGTGTGTGCGTGTCTGTATGTGTCTGTGTGTGCTTGTGTGTGTGCGTCTGTGTGTGTGTGTGAGTGTATGCTTGTGTGTTTTCCCGGGCGCATCACCGCAGCCCACTGCTCCTTAATAACTAAGGATGGGTTGAATGCAGAGAACTAATTTCCCCTTGGGGATTAATAAAGTATATATCTCATCTATCATGTGTGCGTGCGTGTATGTGTCTGTATGTGTGTGTGCGTGTGTGTGTGTGTGTGTGTTACCTCAGTGCTGCCACGGCGTGGCCCAGCTCGTGTATCACTCCGCTGAGCAGCAGTGCGGTGAAGAAGTAGGCCAGCTGGCTGGTGGGCAGGTTGACCCCGGGGATCTGAAGACCCCAAAAACACAGAGACACAGACGCCACGAGGCGGGAGTCATTCCATCTCACGTCTCCCCTCTTTGATCTTCGTTGATCTCTTTGATCTCGGAGAGTTTAAATAAACCGCGGCGCTCTGAATCCGCACAGTCGGCAAAACTTTTTTTTAAATCCCCAAAAGACGTATTTGATCTTCCTCCTCTACGCGTCACATTAACGGCGGAGGAGCTGTGGTTTTCTGTGTGGTCTGCATTTTTTACCCCCCCCCCCCACCCAGCCCCCCCCGCTGAATACTCGGGTTATAAATGGCCGCCTAATAGCTTCCCATGAATCACCTGCCCGCCGCCGCGCTCCTCCGGGGACGGCGCTCACATTAACACGCGGCTGTTTGACACCTCACTTAATAAAATATATATTTTTTAATGTGAAAAAGGGAGCAGGAGGTAAAAAAAGAAAGAAAAAAAAGTGCCCTTCTCATAATTGGGGGCATTTTTTCTCCCCCCCCCCCCTCATTTGAATACTGCAGACTCCCAGAGAGCTTTCAAGGGCATTAATGAACTCCGGGGTTGTCACTTGACAGCGGTGGGGTGGGGGAGGGGGGGGCGTACTCACCACCACCTGCAGCATCTGCTGACCTCCGACCCGCGGGTTGTCCGCGGTCATCTGCGCGAGCGTCTGCTGCAGCGTCTTGGCGAGCAGCACCACCGAGCCCACCATGGACACCAGGCCGAACACCAGGCCGCTGTTGAACCTGGGGGAGTGTTTTAAGGACAGCGGTGAGGCGGTGCGGTCCGGTTCCCCATCGGGCCGGACTCCGCGAGGCGTGGCTCGCTCATCGCGGTCGTCCATTGTGATGAGAACAACATTTATCTGCACTGCAGCAGAAGTTCTGTTGGGTTATGGTGATCGGTGGGAAACGCACACGTGGGCAAATTAATCACAACTTTTTGTCTTTTGCATGAATGGAGGATAATTTGCATGAAGAGAAAATGCTGACTCAGCAAATTAAGCACAATCTACTCCACGCGGGTTCTGACTGGTGACGATTATCCACAACGCGTATTAAAGGGCAGGGTTCACACCTCATACTCCAGGACTTTAAACCATATTTCCAGGACACTTTTATAATAATAATAATAATAATAATATAACTACATACAATAATAATATAACTACTTAATAGTAATAATATAACTACTTATAATAATAATATAACTATTTAATAATCATAATATAACTAATTATAATAATAATATAACTATTTAATAATAATAATATAACTACTTAATAGTAATAATATAACTACATATAATAATAATATTGTAACTACATATAATAATAATATAACTATTTAATAATAATAATATAACTACTTAATAGTAATAATATAACTATTAAATATTAATAATATAATTACTTAATAGTAATAATATAACTACTTATAATAATATTAATATTGTAACTACTTATAATAATAATAATAATAATAATATATCTATTTAATAAAAATAACATAACTATTTAATAAAAATAATATAACTATTTACTAATAATAATATAACTATTTAATAATAATAACATAACTACTTACACATGACATGTGAAATCTCTGTGTCTACATGAGTATACACCTTAAATGACACAAATGGATGAGAGACAATAGTTTGATTAAAAGAATAATTATGGATATAAATGTTCATTCTTTTAATCAAACTGTGTAAATGAACATATAACATTTTTATGACTTTTCCAAAACTTTGGGATTTCAGTTTTGTTGTTTTTCGGCATGCTGCAGGACACGATTCATCATATTTATTACGTCTGCCACCCTAAAAAATAAATCAGATCTCAAGTCAGTCGCTAGTCAACAAACTATCAATCTACTTATTAAATGCTATTTATTTTGGGCTCTTGTATTTCCATCATTTAAGTTTTATTCATGTGTATTTTTATTGTAATAGTTTAAATTTAGTGGATGAGCTCAGAGCCTCGTCAGTTGAATAAGTGTGTAATAAATAAAAAATTAAAATGTGCATTGCCCTTCAATCATAAATAATCAATGAGCTTATTAAGTTGGCCACACACACACACACAAAGAAAAAAAGATGGCGTTTACGTGTGAGAGCAGGGACATGGAAGCCCCAACAGCATGCATCACTTTGTGCGTGTTGCATCACTTTGTGCGTGTTGCATCACTTGTATGCGTGTACTGACCACAGGTACTGGGCCCGCGGGTTGATGCGGGCGCAGTAGGCAAACAGCCGGTTGAACATGGTGGTCTGCCACCTCACGTGGAAGGGAGACAGCATCAGGCCGCGGCTCGACAGCCACGACTCGTACCGGATCCGGTGAGTCGACGACAACTGCGGAGAGACGACGGGAAAAACGTAAAAAAATAAATAAATGCTTTCTCTGCTTCACGTTAGCCAATCAGGGAGCTCTCGTAACACCTTGTAACCACGGCAACGTGTGAAACACATGCAATACGTAGTGGGGAGGAGATAGAGAAATGTGGGTGTGTTTCTGTGTCCACTGACACACACAGAGGAAGGAAGGGAAGGACGGAAAGGAGGCAAGGAAGGAAAGGGAGGAAAGAAAGGTGGAAAAGGAGGAAAGGAAGGAAAGGAGGCAAGGAAGGAAGGAAAGGGAGGAAAGGAGGCAAGGAAGGTGGAAAAGGAGGAAAGGAAAGGAGTCAAGGAAGGTGGAAAAGGAGGGAAGGAAGGTAGAAAAGGAAGGAAGGAAAGGGAGGAAAGGAGGCAAGGAAGGTGGAAAAGGAGGAAAGGAGGGAAAGGAGGCAAGGAAGGTGGAAAAGGAGGAAACGAGGCAAGGAAGGTGGAAAAGGAGGGAAGGAAGGTAGGAAAGGAAGGAAAGGAGGCAAGGAAGGTGGAAAAGGAGGATAGGAAGGAAGGAAAGGAGGCAAGGAAGGTAGGAAAGGAAGGAAAGGAGGCAAGGAAGGTGGGAAAGGAGGAAAGGAAGGTAGGAAAGAAGCCAGGCAAGAAGGCAAGGGCCCTACAAACGTATGCGAGTCGCTGTAACGGTAAACAACAACAACAACAACAACAACAACAGAGGACGCAGTGGTACTGTCCCACGATGAGCGGGTGGATAACATATATTACATGTTTAGTTTATGTGATGGACGATGACCTCATGTTATGTGTAGAAATCTGCTTTAAAGTATTTGAAATAATTCCCACTGTATATATTATTCAACCGAACTAAAGGCGAGCGACATTTGTCCAGGCAGCTCTGCCAGTGTTAGTCCAAGTCGATATCAGGATATCGGAATCATATTTATTATATTTATTGTAGCTATTCACACAAAAAGGAATTTGCATTGGTGCTTTGGTGCAATAAATAAAAATAAGAGGATATTTAGAAAAACTAAATAAAAAAAGCGAGTACTGTAAGTCAAGAAACTTCAATTAAATATAATAAATATATGACAGGTGTTTACATTATCTGCTCTGTGCATGGATGTTCAAAATAGTATCCGAGGAGGAATGTGGTGATATATATATACAGTGGGAATTATTTTTGTAATACTTTAAAACACCCAAAACATGTGGTTGATTTCTACAGACAACATGAGGTCACTGTCCATCACATTAGCTAAATATTAAATGTGTTATCCGCCCGCTCATCGAGGGGCATCACCACTGCGTCCTCGTGTTGTTGTTGTTGTTGTTAAAGATTACAGCGAACCCATGCTCCTCGTTCGTGAGCTGACATGTTATTCAACAGGCGGAAGGGGGACACCTGTGCTCAGACCCGGGGTGGGTAATCGGGAGAGTTCCCGGTGGGCCGCTTCACTTCTGGGCCGGTCGAGAATTTGATTTGTTGACATTTGTCATGTTAGTCCATCTTCTCTTAAAGTGGGCTACACACGTTCCGCATTCTGACACCGCAGCCTCTGCATGGGTTGTACCATGCGAGGAAGTTCACCCCTCCCAAATAATAGAGTTGGTTCAGTCCATTATGGAACCAACCAACTCAATTTGGGAGAGGAGAACTTCCTAATCGAGTTGGTTCGGCCCTTAGCCGTCTTTTCCAAAAACTTTTCTCAGCTACGGATAGCTGGGCCGGCCCGACCGTAACGATACGCGTCAGGGAGGATGGACGGGAGGAAGAGGGCAGGAGGGGCTGAAAAAGCCAGGTTGAAAAAAAGAAAGGCATTGGAGGAGGATGCTGCCAAATGTGCCAAGCTTACAGATTTATTTTCAAGAGGACAAACACAAGTGGCAACTGGTAAAGAGAGACAAAGGCCTAATGATTAGCAACATAACTATTCGGCTAACGTTGTAGCTTTGATTAATATCATTGCAGCGTTGTCAACCTATTCCCAAGCAAAATATTAAATTGAATTAAAATATTAGCCTTTTTATATCACCCAAAATATGGCGATCCATAGACTTTGCAAATATTATGGAAATATTGATATATAATATTGATATTGATATTGAAGTATGCAGTAATATGACTCTTAATTTTTCTTTGTAGCTTCGGAGCAGCAGATAAGAGTCTCCTGCTGAAAATGATGAGCCCGACATTTGCAATGAGGAGGCCATGACGACAGGGACAGGTAGAGAGGATAACAGAGGAAACTATATGATTTAAAGTTATATATTCTAAGAAAGAGCAGTACAGTACTTGATGAACCAATATGCATTGTTTGCTCAGAAGTGGGTGTAGTAAAGGAGTAAATCACCACTATATAATACTCATGCAGAAAAATGATAATGACAATGACAATAACAATGACGGCCCCCATGAGGTCTCACTCCAACAAATCTGGCCTACTGCCTCATCTGAGTCTGACACCCCTGCTACGCCCTTCTGCCTTTTTTAATGTTATGCATATTTTTTGTTAACTTCTCATCTTAAGTGGATTATTATTGTTGTATTTAACCTTTACATTATTTGTTGGACCATGGTATTAATAAAAGAACTACAGGATAGTAAGAGCTGAACTGTTGCTTCATTTATCCAATATCCACTACCATGAAAAAAGTGGGCTGGTCTTGAGCCTGAAATTCCCGGGCTGAAAAGTGGCCCCACTCCGGCCCTGCCTGTGCTCACCTTGAGGAGCGTGTCCGCGAGGTAGAGCGCGCACCACGCTCCCATCACGCACACCAGCAGCGGCACCGGGATCATGGCGCATCAGAGGCTCCGCGGGCACGACGAGCCGAACCGCGCCGCCTCCATCACTCCCGTCCCCGCCGGTTCTTTTTGTTGTCCACCGGAAGCGAGCCCGCCGGGACAAAAAACTAATACAAAAATGTTTTATATTATATATATATATTTAAATGTGAAAAGGAAAGAAGAGATGCTCTTCGCTCTGTGAAGGGATAAAAGGAGCCGTCAGCACTGTGCGGGGCAAACTTCCGGGTTGTGTTTCTTCTTCTGTTGCTTTTTTGTTGTTGTCGCCGATCAAATGGAGCTCGACCGCCACCCCGTGGTCAAGTAGAGTACTTCACCTGTACGAAATAAGATTGGGGCTGATGTAAGTTGTTTGAACCCTTTTTTAAAATGTATTTATGTTCTTTAGCAGGCAGTCAAAAATAAGACAAATTATTGCAGACGTCTATTTATGTTCGGTATAATTATTTTAACGAAGCATATATATTTTTCCTATCTCAGACTTTATATATTTGAACTTTTCCTACTTTGTATTGAAACTGCTGCACAGCACCCCCCCCCCCCCCCAAGTTGATTACAATGTTATCTTAACTCATTATGCTTTCACATTTTTATAAATATGAATGAAAAATGTGGAAATATGAACATGTAATGAACTTACTCTTTACATTGTATTCTACTGCATGAATATAAAGTATAAATTCACTGTATAATATGTAAAAAGATCTTTTGCTTTGATGTATATGTCTTACCAACATATATATAGATATTATATATATATATATTATATAATATTATATATATTTATTTATATATATAGATATATTTCCATTGCACTGCGAAGCAGTTTAGTGGTTGTGTGAAGCTGTGAATATTTAAATACACTCAATGTTTAAAGTAATCATCAACTTCAATGGTAACTGTGTATTATATCATCAAATATTCTCTTTATTTGTATTTTCTAAGGCTTTTTATTTCCCAGTATATCATTACTCACTGCTTCTGTTCCCTTTGAATGCCTTCATTCATGTGGAACTGGACTTTACCACGAGAACCTAAAGGCAGCAGCAGCCCTTGAGAAAAAAAGGAGAGCAGAATAATTGATCAGGGTTCTTTGGCTCAGCTGCAGCGGTTAAAAGAAATGAAAGTGTGAGTCTGGATATTGGATTTCATCCTAGCAAAAGGCCAGCAGGGTAAAAGGACACCAATCAACGGCGATGTCGGACTCAGATGTGACGAGGTAGCCGAGCCATATAAACGGGAGTGGGGGAATATAAAACACACTGTGTGTGTGTGTGTGTGTGTGTGTTGATGCATCTCACACCGATGTTGATACAATCCGGCTTCTCAGTGTTCACGTTTTAATCTCACTGCAAAGGTCTGAAGGTCACCTTTGGGATGCCCTCGTGCACACGTGGCCCTCTGACTTCCCGTTTGCTGCCAACTAAAACGCCGCCCGGCAAAAAGCAGTCGTCTGAGCTGAAGGACAACCACACCGTTAGAGGGAGGACTCGTCATCATCCTTTGCGTGGCCCATTTAGTATGACCTCATTTAAATTATATATGTCAATTCTACAGCGGGTAGCTTACCCCCCGACATGATGCTGTCCCAAACTTCAACTGAAGTCCTCAGAAAAGGACACAAGTCTGACAACAATGATCACATGGTGGGAATACATGTGATATTGGGCTATATAAAATACGCTTTGGTCTCTTGATTGTCTTTCCAACTGTTCATTTAAATGATGTGGAAAAGCTGTAAGAGAAATACGAGACAATTAAGACATCAAAAGAAAGAAAGGCAAATTATTAGTAATTAATAGAGGAATTTAAAATGACTTAATAGTAACAATATAACTACCTATAATAATAATAATATAACTACTTCATAATAATAATAATAATATAACTACTTCATAATAATACTAATATAACTACGTATAATAATAATAATATAACTACTTCATCATAATAATAATATAACTACTTCATAATAATAATAATATAACTACCTATAATAATAATAATATAACTACTTCATCATAATAATAATATAACTACTTCATAATAATAATAATATAACTACCTATAAAAATAATATAACTACTTCATAATAATAATAATATAACTACTTCATAATAATAATAATATAACTACCTAAAATAATAATAATAATAAAACTACTTAAATATCCTCCCAAATTATTGTTATTTATAGTTACGATTATTATTATTATTTATAATAATAATACAAATAATAATAGTAGTAATAATAGTAATAGGATAACTACTTATAATAATTATAATAATACAATTATTTAATAATAATAATAATAATAATAATACTTAAATTCTCCCCCCCCCCCCCCCCCCAATCATAACAATATTTTGGGGGGGGATTTAAGTAGTCCCTGAGCCTTTGCTCCCAGTCATCACGCCATCATGTGCAGTATACGGACAACACATGCACGCTCAATTATATTTTGCCGAGACCCTCCTGCAGGTTTGCTGTTTGACTTTTGACCAAAAGACGTCTCACACACCTCTGCATCCTGAGGAACACACACACACACCACCCATTTATTATAGTGCTAGAGCACCCACAGACCCACCTGCAGCTTCAGCATACGGACATCTAAACCTCCTTCCTTGTTGCCTCGTCCAGGCCAACAGATAGGAGCGGCCTGTGCGTTTGCGTGTGTGTTTGCGTGTGTGTGATTTGCATGTTCTGAAATATATGAAGGAGCCTACAGTTCGAGTCATTTTACTACCTGGCCAGCCACACAGTAGATTAGTTTCATGGGGTCAGAGTGGTGGACGACTGCATCTAAGGAAACGTTGAGGGGAATCCTGAGAGAAGAGGTAGGTTAAAACACACACACACACTGCACAAGACTTCCAATAGATGAGAACAAAATACACATCTATGTAGAGTAACACACACACACACGGGCTGAAAACTCATTCTACTTCTCCTATGATGGGTCGGATTCCACTCTGGGAGGAGTTTCGTGCCTCTCTCCCAGCCAATCGGGACCAGCGGAAGCAGGTCAGGTAGCCGAAGAGGACCTCAGAGGGAGCGCAGGCAGGGCAGAGCAGCCACGCACGCCAGGAGGTAAGAGAGCACACACACACACACACACCTTTAACTCTGTGAGATCACAGTTCCCCTCTGAGCCCGTGGATGTACATCAGTGTGTACATCTAGACATACCAGTATAACCACTTCTGTGTGTGTGTGTGTGTGTTTGAGTGTTTGAGTGAGTGTCACAGCTGAAATATAGGGCAGAGCCCATTTTAGTCCCTAAGATTAGAAGGGTGTTGAAGATGCAGCATACAGAATAATCTCATACGTGTCATTCTGAACATGAGTTCCATATCGACAGACAGTTGTTTATGTTTTATACTTCAAAGTATTTCCTCCACTGGAGAGTTTTACAGTAATTATAGTTTGAATAGTCGTAAAAGATGATCACATCTGGGACCATGGCCATCGTTATAAATATCCGTGAATCCCGTCTGAGCACACAGTCGTTAGTTTTGAAGGGTTACATGTTTGAATGTTCCCTTTTTGAAGGAAGTTTGGTGTGTACGGTAACTTATTTCCCTCGCTGGAGCCTTTTTATTATAAATTTAGCTCAAGAAAATGTCCAAATGGAAGACTTTACTTGTCATTATGACACATTTGAATATCATGTAAACAGACTTTAGCTTAAATGTTTTTTTTTAATTGAGTTTAATCCGGCAGAAAACACTTCACAGTGACTTTATAGTTTAAAAGCCTTAAAAATATGTTAAAAGTAAAGAAATCCAAGTGTCCCGTGCTTCTGTTTGACGATGTTTTGGTCCGTCACTCTGCGTGTCCGTGTGTGTCTGAGAGAGTGTGTGTGTGTGTGTCTAAGAGTGTGTGTGTGTGTGGATAGAAGAGTGTGTGGATAGAAAGCAGGTCCCCTCTGTGTATCACTCTTCTATATATAGAGTGAACAAATCCCAGATATGACAGGAATCCTTCCACCACTTACGAGGCAGGGAGAGAGGGAGAGAGAGAGAGAGGGCGGGGAGAAGAAGAAAGGAGAAAGAAAATGAAAGAGATGGAGTGTCGAGAGGAAACAAGTGTGTGAGAGATGGATAGAAAGTGTCAGTGAACAAGCGAGAGAAGTCCTAAAGTCGAGCATCAGACGAGACAGTGTCCTCAACAGGTAAGTTAGATCTGCTTTGTGTGTGTGTGTGTGTGTGTGTGTGTGTGTGTGTGTGTGTGTGTGTGTGTGTGTGTGTGTGTGTGTGTGTGTGTGTGTGTGTGTGTGTGTGTGTGTGTGTTTGAATGGCAGGTATGTGTACCTTCATTGTGGGATTCATTGTTTACTTTTTATATGACAGACTGGAAGTTTCCAATAAGCTGCAGGAAAGTTGAACTCTTATTGTTCTTTTGTTTTTTAAAGCATTGTTCTATTCCTATATATGCATTTTATTAGTCAATGGTAGCTCGTAATAAATATATTTTATTGTCAACAAATGACAATTTGACTTTTTTTAACAACCAACAATGGATTATTGTGTCTTCCAGTGTTTTCCAACATGTCCTTCCAGCCCCAAAGCTCATTGTTTCCAAACCTTTCACAAGAATAGTTTAACATGTCGTGAAATGAGCTCAGAGCTGCAGCACCTTCAAGTGAGGCTGAACCTGAGGTCGGGAGACGATTAGCTTAGCTTAGCACATATTAGCATTGCTCGGCTAGCAGTTTCCCCCCGCTTACAGTCTTTATGCTAAGCTAAGACAAGCTAATAGCTTAAATGTTGAACTTTATATATTTAATATATGTATACATACATATGAGTAGGACCAATTAATGGCTGGTTTGGCTCTTTTCATAAGAATGTTTGACAAAGAGAAAACAAGACAGTACACGTGTGTTAGCAGCATTTAGGGCTAACTTTAGGATGCTAACTTAAGATGCTAATGGCAATGAGAACATGAATATCTGTCGTGAATTTCAAAGCAATTGTTAGTAGGCTATAGTTGGTAAGATATGTCCCCCCCCCCCCCTCATGGAGGCTGCTCTAGAACGCCTTGTCATTGTCAGTAAAGCGGACTAAAACAGTGTTAGCAGCATTTAGGGCTAACTTTAGGACGCTAACTTAAGATGCTAATGGTATGTGAACATGAATATCTATCGTGAATTTCACAGCAATTGTTTCTATAGTTGGTAAGATGTGTGTGTCACCCCGCCCCCCACCCCCCCTCATGGAGGCTGCTCTAAAAAGCCTTATCGTTGTTAGTAAAGCAGAATAAAACAGTGTTAGCAGCATATAGGGCTAACTTTAGGATGCTAACTTAAGATGCTAATGGCAATGTGAACATGAATATCTGTCTTGAATTTCACAGCAATTATTACGATAGTTGGTAAGATGTGTGTGTGTGTCTGTCCCCCGCCCCCCCCCTCATGGAGGTTGCTGTGAAAAGCCTTATTGTTGGTAAAGCAGAATAAAACAGTGTTAGCAGCATATAGGGCTAACTTCAGGACGCTAACTGAAGATGTTAACATGCTAATGGCAACGTGAACGTGAATATCTGTCATAAATTTCCCAGCAGTTGTTAGGAGACTTGATACGATATGTCCCCCTCATGGCGGCTGCTGTAAAAAGCCTCATCCTTGTAAGTAAAGCAGAATAAAACACATTTATTTGGTGGTTTGATTCCTGCTGCTGTGTTGGTGCAGCTGCGGCTCTCGCTGATATGACAGAAATACCCGCCGCGCGCACACACACACACACACACACACACACACACACACACACACACACACACACACACACACACGTAGCTCAAAGGGCCTTTTTGTTGGGTGTCTGCACACACACATTGAAGATTTAAATAATTCAAAGTATAAGGAATAATTGGGCCTGTGGTTTTGAGTGTGTGCCAGAGGCCATGTGAGTGTGCTGTTGTGTGGATGTGAACGGACTCGCGAGGGTTTGCGGCGTCGGGTCAGGGAGGGGGGGGAGGGGGGGGGGCAGCTGCTACTCCCGGCTAATATAAATACCCTTGTGTAAGCGTGTGTGTGTGTGTGTGTGTGTGGTTGTGTATTTCGGGGGTGTCCAGGCTTTGGCTCTCATGTCAAGGACAGCAAAGCTCTTGCTGTGTGTTGTTGCGCACACAGCCCCTTAGTAACGGTAACTAAGGGGCTGTCATCGAGAGCCTGGGACCCGGGTCCTCTGGCCCGAGCCACTCGTAAGATAAGATAAATAGGCTCATGGAAACTTCTACGATTGGGAGCCACTCGGGTCAGTGTTCATCTGTGAAACCGCACAAGGGGGGGAGGAAGTAGGAAATAACAGAAAGCGGGCTGAGGGGAAATGAGGAAGAACAAACCTGCAGTGACATCAGGACAGCAGGAAGTCCCGACATCTTCCACCGGAAAACTAAAAACACATATTTTCCGAATATATCTGAAATAAAAACAGATGAGCAGTTCAGTGGCTCTTGAATGGCACTTATGGTATTACTATGAGTAACTTATAGTAATATCATAAGTATTACTGAGTAACTCATAGTAATACTTATGGTATTACTATGAGAAACTTATAGTGTTATTTATGGTATTACTATGAGTAACTTATAGTGTTACTTATGGTATTACTATGAGTTACTTATAGTGTTACTTATGGTATTACTATGAGTTACTTATAGTGTTACTTATGGTATTACTATGAGTTACTCATAGTAATACTTATGATATTACTATGAGTAACTTATAGTGTTACTTATGGTATTACTATGAGTTACTTATAGTGTTACTTATGGTATTACTATGAGTAACTCATAGTGTTATTTATGGTATTACTATGAGTAACTCACTTGGTATATGGTCAAATATGCACTTGAGTTTGAGGCACTTTGATTAACTTTAGTGACGTTTCAGTTGGACTATAACAATATGTTGATGCAATTATCCCATAATTGGAGTTTAAGTGTTTTTATTTGTATTTTTATTGCATATTTGTGATTAATAATAAACCCATTCAGAGTCCGTCAAAGAAAGTGAAACCCATTTATATTTCCTCGTACCTGACGGGCTTTTATTTTGACATTCCCCGCCGCCTCCCTCTCATGAATGATTGAGAGAACAGTTCCTCGACCTGCTTCTCTCCGGGAGTCGCTAAGCAACGGAAATGCTATCCCGGCCCTTTAAAAGCCAGAGGAACGGAGTGCCAATGCCCCCAACACACACACACACACACAGCTGAATGTCTGTGATCTGTGCTTCCTACAGGTCAGTGGACTTACCGGGAGGAGAATGTCCAAACCTTCGTCCAACGTCAAAGCCCTTCAGGTAAAACACTGTGTGAACAATAAGGTGTGTGTGTGTGTCTTAGTTTTATTTCCAACCAGCAAAATAACCAATAACAGAGTAACACATGAGATAACTAGAATGGGCACTCGGTAGAGCGCATACCTTCGCATATGACAAGATTGGGCATTGAATTATGAACATTTTGGCATTAGTTGCATGCCAATTGGATAGAAATTGACCGTGCTATGGTAAAAAGAAGATTTTGACCTTTTCATGACCTTGACATTGACCTTTGACCCGATCGATCCCAACATCTAATCAAATGGTCCCCGGATAATAACCAATCACCCCACCGAATTTCATGCGATTCGGTTTAATACTTTTTGTGTTATGCGAATAACACGCATACAAATAAATAAATAAATACACGGCGATCAAAACATAACCTTCCGCATTTTCAATGCGAAGGTAAAGATGACAGATGTTTACACGTGAAAGTATTTATTGGTAAAGGCGGATACAGAGTGCTGACTGTGCATAATACGGCGTCGAGGCTTCGTCAGCGCAGAGTTGCAGCGAGGCGAAGGATGAGGGGTCGTGTGTGTGTCTGCGTTTGTGTTGCGATGGCTTTGTGCGTTCACCAGAGAGTGTGTCCTCTCTCTCTCTCTCTCGCTCTCTCTCTTCTCATTGTGCTCGTCTAACCATGGGACAGGCATCTGGACGGACGGCTTCTTTTTTGAAAACACCACGTTCAGTACACAGACACGAGGTTCTGCGTCTCGGCGCTTCCACCATCGGTTTTAAGTTCATCACGAACGAGAAACAGCAGTACAGATTTACAGCATGTGAATAATAGATATTTCCATAAAAATAAAGTAAAACATATATGTATATATATATATTTCATATAACTTTCAACATTTTCAAAAGAATACTATATCGTTGTTTTCCAGACATTTGAACCAATACAGTGTGAAAATCAATCGTTATTGTTTCAGGTGATGGAGTTTTTAATGATTTACCCAAAATCAGAGATTTAAGGGCTTTTTAAAATGCTTATATTAATATTAAAAGTGTTGACATCATCCCATTCAAGTGTTTGGATTGTAGGTTTTGTTTACTGCACATTCTCAAGCAGATTCTCAAATTGAATGTTGGAGTGATTTTCAAAACAATAAAACAACAACAATATATACACTACCGTTCAAAAGTTTGGGGTCACTTAGAAATGTCTTTATTTTTCAAAGAAAAGGACTGTTTTTTCAATAAAGATAACATTAATCAAAAATACACACTATACATTGTTAATGTGGTAAATGACTATTCTAGGTGGAAATGTCTGGTTTCTAATGAAATATCTCCAGAGGTGTATAGAGGCCCATTTCCATCAACGATCACTCCAGTGTTCTAATGGTACATTGTGTTTGCTAATCGCCTTAGAAGACTAATATCTGATTAGAAAACCCTTGTGCAATTATGTTAGCACAGCTGAAAACAGTTATGCTGGTGATATAAGCTATACAACTGGCCTTCCTTTGAGCTTGAAGTTTGAAGAACAAAATTAATACTTCAAATATTAATCATTATTTCTAACCTTGTCAATGTCTTGACTATATTTTCTATTCAATTTTCAATTCATTTGATAAATAAAAGTGAGTTTTCATGGAAGACACAAAATTGTCTGGATGACCCCAAATTTTGGACGGTAGTGTATATACAGTGGGTACGGAGAGTATTCAGACCCCTTTAAAATGTTCACTCTTTCATTGTAGTCATTTTCTATAATCAAAAAAGTTAATTTTATTTCTCATTAATGTTCACTCAGCTCCCCATCTTGACAGAAAAAAACAGACATGTATAAACTTTTGCAAATTTATTAAAAAAGAAAAACTGAAATATCACACGGTCCTAAGTATTAATGAGAAATATAATGACCTTTTTTGATTTTAGCAAATGGCTGCAATGAAACAAAGAGTGAAAAATGTAAAGGGGTCTGAATACTTTTCGTACCCAGTGTATATATATATATGTATATATATATATATATCTTTGCAACTTGCCTTTATTATTGTATATAATTGAATGGAATCAGGGTCTGTGTGGGAGGCAGGAGATCAATTATGAAAACAGTTGTTATGCTTTTGAACATGTGTGGGAGTAATGTAAATGATATCTGGCATAAAGGGAATTGTATACACAAATATATATGTATAGCGCACCTTCACAACAATGTCCACTATTCTCTTTACTGCTTTTTCCTGTTTCTATAATCATAAAATAAATGTTTTGGGGATTTCAAAAAAAATAATTTGAGTGTCCTCTTATATTTCTATTAAAATAACTCAAAATAATCCTGAATTAAACGACCCAACAGCGTTTGAACATTTTAAGTTAATCGTGCTGCAGCTGGTCGGTTACTCAATTGTGTTATCCATTAAGTCTGAATATATGTTTGGCAAAGTTACATTATGACTTTTAAACAACTAAATTATACACTCTGTAGTTGCATTATGTAAATTAGGAGCTTAAAGAGAATACACGCAACATCTCTCTCTCTTTCTCTCTCTCTCTTATTTCTTTAAATTGGTTTCCTCCGGCTTTTGTATCCCTTAAGCATACTTTATTGCTCTATGGTCTATTTTATTCTAAATGGACCATAATTTAGCAAATGATGACATCATGCTGTACTGAAGAAGACTTAAACTCATGTTTACAATGTTTACTGACGGAATAAATCAAGAGAGAAGAAGAAGAAGAGTCATTTTCTCATAGACTTCTATGCAATTTGACTTATTTTTGCAACCGGAGGAGTCGCCGCCCTGCTGGCCGGTTGAGAGAATGCATGTTTTAAGACACTTCTGCGTTGGCTTCTTATGTTATAACACATTTAATAAAAGGTGCAGCGAGCCGAAGCCAGGCGAGCTGGTGACATCCGTATGCTAAGCTAAGCTAATCGCGGCCGTAGCCTCCATGATTACGAGACCTGTACCTGTATCAGTCCTTTCATCCCTCTCTCTCGGAAAGAAAGCACAAAGTACAAGAGAATTTTCCAATTCATGGTGAAATTTCCCTTTGTCCTTTGGTTGGAATGTCATAAAACGATTGCGGCAGCACAAGACAGGAAACGACCCCAGCCAAAGCAACGTGACAGAGAACTACCACAATAAAACACCTCAATGTCTGAAAAAACATATTAAAAATAAAACAGAGAACTACCACAATAAAACACCTCAATGTCTGAAAAAACTAATTAAAAATAAAACCCAACGTCCCCCGTGAAACACAACAACACACTCCCCCTCTCTGTACAGCTGTACAATATGAGCATATTTACAATACAGTGTACAGCACGATGCAAAAAACAACAACAACAACCCCACACACATCAAATTCAAGTGACGGGACGTCAGGGGCAGGCAGCAGGTTAACATCAAGGTAGCAGGCAAATCGCTGAGCTGCACGCGCGCGTGTGTGTGTTGATCTGTGTGTGTGTGTGTGTGTGTGTGTGTGTGTATGTTGGTCTGTGTGTGTGTCTCACTTTTTATAAAGACA
>NC_079403.1:4909826-4912326 GCF_029220125.1 Pseudoliparis swirei
TAAGTTAAACCAGAGAGAGGTTACAAATAAAATGTCAAATAAAACACTAATTTAAAGTTCTCTTGAGATCTAAGTCCACAAATTAGAGCTTACATATGTTTGGACATATTATATATATTAAGTGGAGATGTGCAAACGAGGGGATTTAGCAGTAAAATACACTTTAAGTATGCTACATTCAAATTAAATATAATAAATTAAATAATTTGAAGGTATAAACAGTCTACCTTCTCACGTTCCCATAACTTTATAATAAAATTAATATGTATTGTTATCCCTCCTGCTTTGTTTGGAAATATACTACTCTGCCTTGTAATTATAAAATTATAAACCAAGTAATTTACTAAATACACCCCCCATGTACTTATATAATACTAAATAGTTATTTGTATATAATCTCTTAGGCCTGAAACAGAAGTAACATACAAAACTTTTAGACATTGTCGTCAGTTAAACATAAAATTTTGAAGCAAAAGTCTGAATACAAGTAATAATATGAGTTATAAGTGATCAAATAATGTTAAAAACTGAACATTGGTGTTGAAATACGAAGCTTTCGCCGTTATTTATTTACATATTAGAGTTTGAAACGCTCATCTGAGAGGCTTCTGTGGACATGCTGTGTCTCTTCTAATCTTCTCATCAATATTTTGAATACACAAACTTTCCCTGATCCCTCGAGATGAGTTTCCAGAGCGAGGATTCAAATCCCGCCCACGAGAGTGAAGACAGAAAATAACGACAACGAAAAACTGAAATATCACACGGTCATAAGTATTACTGAGCACAGATATAAAATGAACTTTTTAGATTTTAGAAAATGGCTGCAATGAAACAAAAAGTGAACAACTTAAAGGGGTCTGAATACTCTCCGTACCCACTATATATATCTATATATATATATATATAGTATTCCACTGTAGACGTTTCCTTCCTATTCTCTATGTTACATGCAGGATAGTCTTTGAGGATAAAGCCACTCTGAGGTACTTTTACAGTAATTGTATATATTTATATTATTATATTATATATATATAATATATATATATATATTATAATATATATATATATATAATATTATATATATTTATATTATATATATATTTATATTATATTATATATATATACTGTATATATATCTTCTGTTGTCATTGTGTTTTACTGGCAGCGATGGGGATTTTATTATTATTATTAATCTCTCATCCATAAACACTGAGCCCGTCAAATTAAATCTTCCTTTGCATCATCATAATATCGTCTCTACAAACAGTAATTCATGTACTCAAAATGTCACACGGTATAAATCAAATTCTGGGCTAATTACAAGAAAATGATCCGTCTGCTAGATATCTACATAGAGTACCTGAGAAAAATAAAAATATATATATTTAAAATCAAATAAAAATAAAATGTGATCCTGGTGCAAAGCAGAAATGTTTTACCTGCGTATTACATTATTAAAACGAGCTAAATGATGAGTTCAGTAATTAACTTATGTACGTCCCAACAAGACATTAAGCCATTAGACATTATGTCATTATGTCACATGATGTATTAGACATTATGTCATTATGTCACAGATCCTGGATCAGTGAGGCTCGTCTCCACAGTGATGACCTGCAGTGGTTGGCGCTGGCCACCAGGGGCCACTGTGGGCTGTGGGTCTTTGTTTTGGTTAAGCGGCGAGAGTGTGTGTCTGTGTGTGTGTAGGATGGGTTGAGTCAAGCTCCATATTTACTGACTTTATTTCTTTCGAGATGTGTGTGTGTGTGTGTGTGTGTGTGTGTGTGTGTGTGTGTGTGTGTGTGTGTGTGTGATAAACGAGAGGCAGGTTCAAGATTTAGTGAAAAGAAAAGGTTTCTCCGAGGCGCAACGCTACTAGTACCACATTAACTACGTAGAGAGTGTATTTACAATTAATTTAATGTTATCTTCATTAAAAAAAGGTGCTTTACTTTGAAAAATAAGGACATTTCTATATATATATATAACATGGAAGGAAAACAAATGTCTCCCTGGAGATAAGAGAGTAGAAACCAGGTGACCAGATCTCAGGGACCTGGTCCTCGTGGTCCTCTTTGGGGGGGGGGGGGGGGGGGGGGTCGGCAGCTCTGAGACCCTCAGATGTTGAAAAGCCCCTCACGGTGTCCTTATCTCTCTCTTTCCTTCAGGCCAGGCGAAGAGGAAGGCACAACAATCTTCACCGACACAGACTTGCCCACTGCCACCGAAGCTTCGAGCCGGCCGTAAACTAATCCTCACGCGGCTGGGAAACGGAAACACATCTTTCTTTTTTTAGCGTCCACAGAAAACAAATTCCAGCCAAGAAGCAGGAATCCATTTTTTCTTTCCTCCAATAGATTTTTTTTTTAAACACGACATATACAGATATATTGATATGTTTCCATTCACCAGATTGATAAATCACAAAATTCTACAAAAAAAGGTGAAATTACGTTGAGATGGAGCGAGATATTCTGGATTGAAGAAGACTCTACCT
>NC_079403.1:4917326-4967326 GCF_029220125.1 Pseudoliparis swirei
GCGGACCTCTGGAGGGAGATCTGTCAGCTGCCCAGACCTCTGGCGGGGACGGAGTGCACACTGCTGCCTCTCCCGGACTGAAGCTGAGTTTATTAAGGATCCCCATTCGTCGACACCGGAGTGGAGACTATTCCTCCTGGGGTCCAGGCAACAAAAGATTACAATACAAATACAAATACATAAAATGCAGTACAGCATGATCAACTAGAATGGGCACTCGGTAAAGCGCATACCTTCGCATATCACAAGATTGGGCATTGAATTATGAACATTTTGGCATTAGTTGCATGCCAATTGGACAAAAATGTATCGTGCTATGGTAAAAAAAAAGATATTGACCTTTCCATGACCTTGACCTTGACCTTTGACCCGATTGATCCCAAAATCTAATCAAATCTGTCCCGGGATAATAACCAATTATCCCACCAAATTGCATGCGATTCAAGAAGATTTTGACCTGTTCATGACCTTTGACCTGGAACTTTGACCCGATCGATCCCAAAATATAATCAACTGGTCCCCGGATAATAACCAATCATCCCACCAAATGTCATGCGATTCGGTTCAATACTTTTTGAGTTTTGCGAATAACACGCATACAAATAAATAAATAAATAAATACACGGCGATCAAAACATAACCTTCCGCATTTTCAATGCGAAGGTAATTATCACAAAAACACTGAAGGTGCGTTCACACCAAAAGCAAAACTATTTTTCGCGTCGCCCAAAACGCGTGAGTTTACTCGCTCGACCGTTCGCCGTGTTCTCGCCATGAGCGTCCTGACGCTCCGCGAGGGGCGGGGCTTATCTCCGTGTCTCGTCTCCGTAAAGACCGTTATCATCTCCTTTATCCACCAGAATAACTAACCGCTAGTTCTGCTTTATATTTGTCGAGGACGTCCCACACACTAACGCCCTCGTGTTTGGGTTGATGACATCACCCGTAGGCTCACTCAGCTCGGTCACTTTCACCGATGAAGTCACTGTTACGTCTGGAAGACTTCCGCTTCCAGCGCTACGAGAGCGGAACTCGAGAGCCGATTGGCCCGAGTTGCGAGATGACCGCCTCAAAGTTGAAATATTTCAACTCGGGGCGAAAATTGCGCCGCTGTCAACGCGTCGGCCACATCGCGTCGCCCCAAACGCATCGCCCGGGAAAATATCGCGTCTATCGCATCCACAAGTGTCTGTACGTTGACTTTTCATGGGATTCGGTCGCGCGAAAAAATAGTTTCGCTTTTGGTGTGAACGCACCTTTAGACTTAGAAAACAACATTTACATTAAAAGTAAAATAATAATACCTAAATACCTTAAATACCTAAAATAATAACCTAATCTACTATAATTTCCTTTCTGATTATTGCTGCCTTAAGTTTCCTTTTGAAATCACATGTATTTCTTGTTAGAGTCACATATGAGGGGAGCACCTCCCAGGATGCAGCGGCTCTGGACATTACTGATTTCTGAAGTGCATTGGTTCTGGGTAGAGGAAACGTGAAAGTGAAGTGTCAGGAAAGTGAAGCAATTTCACTTTGAGTGTCATCACAGGATATTTAGAAAAGAAGTAAAATGTTCGTAACTTACTGGATTTACAGAAAGAGTTTGATTTTTTGGGCTGTGTGCATTCATTCTCACTGTGAATTGGAAAATAAGATTGATGTCGCGCTAATAACGAGCTAAAACCAGTGAGCTTAGCATCATTAGCTTAGCAGGATTTTTACACGTTTGTATGGATTACACACATTACATATAACATGAGTTTTACAGTGTAGGTTTTGTGACCTTTTTCCCGACTTTAATGTTTAACCCTTGTGTTGCCATAGGGTCATTTTGACCCGAATCAATATTACACCCTCCCCCCACCGTTGGGTCATTTTGACCCGATTCAATGTTTCACCCTCCTGTTACCTTTATATTTACTAACATATTTTACCCTTTGGGTTCAATTTGACGCCAGCAATTAAAACCTCCAGAAAATTATTAGAATTAATATTGTTTTCCAAGTTTAAGTGTGAGGCACTTTATGTTTGTTTGTTGACTACCGAAAGAACACCGACATTAAACATTGAATGGGGTCAAATTAATCCTAAGGCGGGGGGAGGGTGTAATATTGATTCGGGTCAAAATGACCCTAAGGCAACACAAGGGTTAAGCTGCTCTTCCGCATCTTATAGAAGTTGATTTTTGGGACATACACGCATTTTCTTTTTTTACGCAGTGTGTGAGATGGAAATATCGATCTTACCGTCAAGTCTGTATGTTACATAAGAAGCTAAACGAAGACACCATCAGCTTTAAGGACATGACCTTGTGTAAAAAATGTTGATTAAACAATCAAGTTTGTGTTTTTGAGCTTCAGAGTTGTTTCTAGGCGGATTTGTTACCTTTGCTCAGCGCTATGCTAGCAATTTCCACCCGCTTCACGTCTTAATGCTAAGCTAAGCTACGGTACTCTTTCGCTTCACAAAGGAGGTTGACTTTTATAGATTTAAAACGTTCTCTTTTCTTGTCAGAGTCAGGTGAAAACCTACTTGGCAATAAATACAATTTTGATTCTGATTCTGATTCTGATGAGTAGATCTTCACCACATCTCGCGTCTCAATCCGATGCTAGCACAGGAGATGGTTAGCGCTTAGCATAAATGTGACCTCCCATAAAACCAGAACGTGTCTTTTTTTACTATTCAGTTTGTATACGGATGAAACAAACATGTTTACGAGTGAGCCTCAGAGGCTGTTTACCCAGTTTCCAGCGTGCTACCGAGCTAAGCTAACCATCTTTAGCGTCTAGCTAGCGCATAGAGTGCTAGAGAACATAGACGGAAAAGGTTAAAAAGGGGCATTTGATTGTATTTTTGATTTCGTTATTTTTGAGCGGGTGTCCAGGTCCAATCATTCACTCATCCGATCGATTGTTGAGATGAAAAAAAGTGCAATTTGGCATTTTATTATCCATACTTTTAAGTATTTAGCGGCTACATTCATAGAGAGCTTATAACTGGCCCCCACAAGTGAGAAGTGACATACTGTTGAGTCAAGAGGAGAGGAGGACTAAAACAAGGGCCAAGGAGGGAGATAAAGGGGCCTTCGAGAGCAAGGAAAGGAGATATTTCGGAGGACGAAGGTAGTTTCTTAACAAATATGTTTTTGAGGTTGATCCGGGTTGCGGAGGAGGAGGAGGAGGCTACCAAGAAGGAACAGACAAAGAAGGAGATACAGTGAAGGTGGAGGAGGACATATTTAAACAATATGAATATAACAACCGTAAAAGTTAAGCTGAATATTTTATGGAAGATAAAAGTTTGATGCATGCGACATTCCCGTCTTTTTTTACAAGCGATGCATAATTTAGCTTTTCTATAAAGCAAACCGAGGACATGGAGCGGCCTTTTCTTTGGTCTTGTTTTCTTGTTTTCTACCTGCACTGACAGCCAAATGGAAAAGTGGGTTAAAGGTGCAGAGTATAAAAGGTATTTGAGAGAAATCACATGCATGATTTGTGGGGAATAGCTCGGTAAATTCATTATTCATACACGTTTGTGGTTACTTCCACTTAGTCCTGCATACATAATTCAACATTACATTATTTACTCAACATGTGGATCTGGATTCAAAATTAATTAAGTGTGTCATTACACTCTGTCAATGAAAATGTGGTTTTTTTCAGCATTGTACTATAAAGCATTCCCATTGGTAATCGGCGTGAAATGAGGAATATGCCTTCGAAAATCAGATTAATCAATTTAAAATGTGAATTATGGAAAGAAATACTGAATTGCCAAAGTCTCTTTACTTCATCTCTATTTAAACAACCTGAATACTTTAACCCAAGTAGCATATTAAGCTACAGTCTAGCTAACATGTTCTCTATTCTTTTACAAACTTGTTGTATTGTTATCATTAAAAACGAGTGGATGCTAAATCGTAAGTTTTCGAAATGTCGCAAAAAAAATAAAAAAATGCGAATTGGGCGAGTTTTAATCCAACGGGTTTGAAAAGAATAAAGTTTTAATTTTAATATTTTTAGTTATTTAATTTCACTTAGTGATGGTTCACGTTTCACATTGTCCGGAGAGGAAGACAAATATTCGCGCGTTGCGGTAATAAATAATTTTTTAGTTAAACAAACACGACAGAAAATTGTGTTTCATTCAGCTCAACTCCTTCGACAAAGACCACCTCAAACGAGCGCGAGAAAAAAATATTTCCCCCCGCAATTTTCTTTTTAATTGCGATACTGCAAAAATATGTCCATTAAAATACGAGGATGGAAACTCAAGTCAGTGGCGGTTGCTTAGCAACAGAATGTCGGGTGAAACCGACTGCCGGTTTCAGATCATCCGTGCTGCGGGAGGACGATCACAGATGAGCTGGAGAGCTCATCTGTGATCGTGGCGTTGAGGGAAAAGGTGGCGAAGGAATAGAATTGGTCGATTGGGAAAGAGGTTTCCGGGTCTCTCTCTCTCTTTCTCTCTCTTTCTCTCTCTCTCTCTCACTCATTCAGCAGCTGGCCCTCAGCCTCCTTCTCCCCGTCCACCACCCGAGCGATATAGAAAAAAAAACACCAAACCACAAATAACGCCTCAATCCAAATGACCACTCTTTATTGATCCGCTCTTTAAACCTTCCTGCAGCAACACGTAGGACGCCAAATAAATACTTAATATTTTACACCATCGTGTTACAGATTGAACATTAAACCATCTTTACTCAACTGACCCCCGAACGTCAACATCACCCAAGACACTTAGTTTGCGCTCCATGAAAGAGAGATCTAGAGATTTCAAACACATGAACAGAAAAAGGAATATTGAGTTTATCTACAATACAGACATGCCACTACAACCAACCACGGGCAGCAGCAGAGAAAGAGCATTCAAACTGTGTGTTGTGTGTGTGCGTGTGTGTGCAGGTCTTTTTGTGTATCTGTGTGCACAATTGCTTTCATAGTGTTGTGCAGCGGCTCTTGAGTATGAAAGCCATTTGGCAGCAGCGTACAAAGAACAAACTAATAGGTTTTTTTTTATTAGATCCACATTTCAATTCCTCTGTAGACGTTTCCTTCGTATTCTCTTTGTTACGTGCAGGATAGAAAAAGCCACTCTGAGGTACTTTTTACAGTGTATATATATATTTATATTATATCATATAAATATAAATATATATTATATATTTTGTATATATATATATATTATATTATATTATATATATATATATATATTATATGTTTTAAGTTATTGTGATTGTTTTCCTTGCGCATTATACTTTAATTAATTAATTACTTTAATTTAATCCCAAATGCTGAAGCCTATGAACACCCACTCAGGTGTTTTCAGTCGATTATATCTTGTTTTAGATTGGATGGGAATTCACAAGCTCACCAACCTCCATCGACCAATAAGAATGATGAAGGTGTAAGTGGTCCCGCCCTGACAGGTGCATCGGATCAGGAAGATGCCAATCAATTACACTGAAGAGTTCTAATCCACCAGATTAACTGGAAACACCGTTGTGGGTGTTCGAAGCTCTTTTAAAGTGAGGTTAACTGTTAAAGCCTCGGGAAAATCCAAAAAAAGACAAATTCAAACAAGTTCAGAAGAAAATATCTAGATATTTTTCTTGTGTGTAACTTCTCGTCTACACTCCGGAAAAACATCTCAAAACCAAATGGGGGAGAGTTGGAGGACCTCAGCCCTTCATTTGAACCCAACAGGCCCTTTGTGACAGATCAGGAAGGATGTATTGGTTCAAATACTGCATTTAAGTTGCATGCATGAGTACAAAATTGCAATTCTGCAGAAAGAGGACTGTGGATCTTCGTCTTTCTCTTACACTGAAATTATTAACCCCGCCGAAAAAGGTTATGTTTCCCGTTTATTTGTCTGATTGTGAGCAGGATTACGGGAAAACTGCTGGACCTATGTTTATGAAACTTGGTGGAAGGGTGTATCAAAACCCACGGAGGAAACCACCAAAAGGTTTCGAGTCACGTTCATTGACATTTCGAGATAGGGCACTCGGACTGAACTCTTCAAGTGCCCTTCTCAAAACCTCCGCAAAGGAACACGATTGATTGATTGTCTTTGTGGAGCAGATCCCAGTCACTAGGCAGATTATCTGATGTATTTCTTCGTGGCTGTTATGGACTAGATGAACTCTTCAAATGTACATATGGGCACTTGTGTATTTTTACCAGAAGGATTATAAAGAAATGTGACGGAGCCATGAGATTGGGCAGTGCAATCTGACGATATTACAGCATCTCTATGCAGATATAAAAGGCTGTGCATTATAGCATAGAAACTGAAGATGTTTCATGTTTCCGCCAAAGGGACTTAAAGGAAACACTTCGGTCTCAAATTGAATGAATGAGCTCCAATAGAGGCATCTGATTGATATCAACGCTAATATTCGGGGACAAGTCTCGCTAAAGTCATACCGACAGCGACCGTGAAGTGACATCGTGAGGAGAGAATAGTGTTAACAGGATTTTTAGGGTGGACTTCTCCTTTTCAAATCCCAGGAGGTGAGTGCACATGATTCAGGTCCAGTCCAGCACGGTCCAGTACGTAACTCTACCAAACCAGAACTAACTAAAGTCTCTCTAACTAGAAACTGAGACGATAAAAGGTGTGCTATTTGTTCTGTTGCCGTAACACTCACTGTACAGGAGATACCATCTTGTATAAGGCTTGATAGAATACAACGTACGTCTACGAGAACACAGCAGTCGGTATAACCACAAGCAGGGTGAGATACGGCGGCGTGACGGCGATACGACTCGGAGGTCTTCCGTCCTCGAGAAAAGTCGTCCGGAAGTACTGCAAGTCCTTCGAAGGTCCTAGAAGCTGACGGGTAATACGGAAGAGGGTTCAGTTAACCGTCCGCCCCCTGAGCCAGCCGGAGTGGCAGAACCAATCAGCTCGTAGATCGATGTGACGTGAGGGCGTCTCCGTCGGGACAACGTGGAGCCGAACCGTCACGGATCTCAAGTCCATCAGAAAAACTGCTGTTTGATCGACTCCCTTCCCCCGGAACCAGAAGACGAGAGCAAGTATGTGTGTGTGTGTGTGTGTGTTGCACTTGTCAGACGTGGGTCTCGATGTAGGAGTGCGTGTGCAAGAGCGAGGGGGTGAGGGGCGGGCCGGGGTCTGATTCGGCGGTGGAGTCTGGCTCCTGAGAGAACAGCTCCTGATAGGCTCTTTTCCACTCCTGGAACTCTGCCGACGACAGCAGGGGATTGGCCAGCAGCCTGTCAATCAGCGCTAGCTCCCCCTCCCTGTCCTATGGGGGGGATGCAGAAACACAGGAGGGACTGTTTTAGTGATTTTAGACCACTAAACTTTTGAAACTCAACACACGTGAAGCAAAACACACACAAGACGGGAGACACTAAATTCTGGGAGGGGGGAGCCATTTGTCCTTTTTCTATTCATACAGCTACTCTCATGCTACAGTTGAAGTAAGTAACACTTGATATTGATAACGATGAATCATTACCTTCGCATTGAAAATGCGGAAGGTTATGTTTTGATCGCCGTGTATTTATTTATTAATTTATTTATTTGTATGCGTGTTACTCGCATAACTCAAAAAGTATTAAACCGAATCGCATTAAATTTGGTGGGATGATTGGTTATTATCCGGGGACCAGTTGAATAGATTTTAGGATTGATCGGGTCAAAGGTCAAGGTCAAGGTCATGAAAAGGTCAAACTGAATTTCTATCCAACTAATGCCAAAATGTTCATAATTCAATGCCCGTCTTGTGTTGTGATATGTGAAGGTATGCGCTCTACCGAGTGCCCGTTCTAGTTTGTTCATGTTTTTGTTTTTAGACATAAGCTATTATGAATAGTAATCAAATGTGTTGCCAGTTAATTTCCCGTCAATTGACGAACTGATTCATTGGCTAATTGTTTCAGCTGCACTGTTGAGCTCTGTGAATGTGTTCTATACAAAAATCTAACTAATTGAAGGCCTTTACACACCAAGGGTGTATTTATTTCTTCTTTGTGTGTGATTAATTGGCAGAATATAACATTCTTTGAAGTGTTGTTCACATTTTTGTCATGAGAACTTTTCACGCAGAAAGCTAATATTGCGCCTGAGCCTTTGCGCCGCGATTAAAGGCATCAACCAATCCCGTCGGACGTATTCGAAACTCGCACTGGACGTGGTCACCGTGACGACCGCCGTTGGTTTGTGTACTACGGTTTGGACAGTTCGCAATTGTAGGCGTCATTTTCAAGAATCCAAGACTTTACAGTTAACTTGTGTTACTCCCAGACCACGACCCGCCCTAAAGCGCCCCCCGCTTTATGGTCTGTGTGACTCTAAATGACCATAATGTACTAAATGATGACATCATGCTGTATAGAAGAAGACTTGAAGCTAGAGACTGAGACATAAACTCATGTTTACAATGTTTACTGAGGGAATACATCAAGAGAGAAGTAGAGTCATTATATAGACTTCTATACAACCAGAGGAGTCTCCCCCTGGTGGTCAGTAGAGAGGGTAACTTTAACACATGAAGCATAGACTTCTATACAACCAGAGGAGTCGCCCCCTGGTGGTCAGTAGAGAGAATGCAGCTTTAACACATGAATCACTGACTTCTATACAACCAGAGGAGTCGCCTCCTGGCGACGAGTAGAGAGAATGCAGCTTTAACACATGGAGCATAGACTTATATACAACCAGAGGAGTCGCCCCCTGGTGGTCAGTAGAGAGAATGCAGCTTTAACACATGAATCACTGACTTCTATACAACCAGAGGAGTCGCCTCCTGGCGACGAGTAGAGAGAATGCAGCTTTAAAACATCAAGCGAATACTTCTATACAATCAGAGGAGTCCCCCCCTGGTGGTCAGTAGAGAGAATGCAGCTTTAACACATAAAGCATAGACTTCTATACAACCAGAGGAGTCTCCTCCTGGTGACAAGTAGAGAGAATGCAGCTTTAACACATGGAGCATAGACTTCTATACAACCAGAGGAGTCGCCCCCTGGTGGTCAGTAGAGAGAATGCAGCTTTAAAACATCAAGCGAATACTTCTATACAACCAGAGAAGTCGCCCCCTGGTGGTCAGTAGAGAGAATGCAGGTATAAAGCACTAGACGGCAAACTTCACAACTCTGTTCAACTTGACAGGCAGTGCAGACAGGATCCACTTCTTCTGTCCTTTCCTTTCACAATAAAAGCCCTCGACATATACACTGCATGATTGTGGGAACTCAATTTCCCACCGAGCATTTTTTTGGCAAAATAAAACTGAATAGAATATCTTCCAGTAGCTTTGACAATACAACAATTGGACCTCCGTCTGCACAAATCTATTCAAACCGTTGTATTGAAGTGTTTTGCGTCACTTCCACTATGAATAGAAACGGAAAATATACCCACGGGCAAGGATTTAGATTTATTGTGTTTATTGTCACGCACAAAGTGTGTAAAGGCCTTAAAGCGCTAAATATGAAGAGGTAAAAAAGTAGAAGCAAAAAAGAAGTGCTTATATACCTTATATCTGTTTCCACCACTGGATGTAGCTTGTTATTCCCTTGTTATTTCCTGGTTATTTCCGGGTTATTTCTGGGTTATTTCCTTGTTATTTCCTTGTTATTTCCTGGTTAATCCCTTGTTATTCCCTTGTTATTTCCTGGTTATTCCTTTGTTATTTCCTTGTTATTTCCTTGTTATTTCCTTGTTATTTCCTGGTTAATCCCTTGTTATTCCCTTGTTATTCCCTTGTTATTTCCTGGTTATTTCCTGGTTATTTACGGGTTATTTACGGGTTATTTCCTTGTTATTTCCTTGTTATTTCCTTGTTATTTCCTCGTCATTTCCTCGTTATTTCCTTGGTTTTTCCTTGTTATTTCCTTGTTATTTCTGTTCAATTTTGACAAATAAAAGACACGGGAAAGGTACGCTTTTGTTGTTTCCACAGCAACCACTGATGAGTCGCTGCTATTACGACCTGTCACACTTCTGGTTCACCACGGATGACTTTGGTCTCATTGTTTGAGTGCAGTTAACTCCCCCCCCCCCCCCCCCCCAAAGAAACTTAGTGTATTCCTAGATGCTGGAGAGGGAACAAAACATGTCAGCTCCTCCACCCAGGCATGCACAGCCAAAGCCACAACCCCTCGCAACACACACACACACACACACCACCTCAGGAACTATTCCCGCCCACGCACACGCAGGAAGTAACAAAGATGGAAACTCCACAGAGACCCCCAAAAAAAAAAAACAGCCAGAGCAAAAGAGCCACCGGCACCGAACCAGGAGACATTACCACTGATCTTATAGCACCGGGCCACAGATGGCTGCCTGAGGAGGCAGACTGGGACGAATGACGGCACTGAAACTAACCAGACAGAGACGGTGTGTGTGTGTGTGTGTGTGTGTGTGTGTACATCACAGTTAATCATGGTGTATTACAGCTAGAAATGCACATGGAGGTCTTGTCATTTGATCTATTTCACCCCCCGATCGCACCGAATGTGTCGTTCAGGGCATTTGTGTGTGAACGCAGGCCGAGAAAAATACACACTATGACAAAGCTAATACTTAAAATTTGAGATGGATGAGAAAAAAAATATATTATATCAGAAAATTAAAAAAACATTATTTGAAAGCCAAAGCATCCCAAAGAAAACGACCCGATTGAAGGGGTGAAAAAACAATGGCGACATGATGTTGATGTCTTCTGCAAGAGTTGCAACAAAATGGTGAGAAATGAGTTTTAATATAAAGTTAAAACCTTCAAGACTTCCCGAAGAACCAAGTGCAATGTCTTGATGTTCAGTAACTGCCTCTCGACGTTCTACATCCAGACCGTCTTCACGCTGTTTATGTCATTAAGTCGCTGCTAAAGCAAAGAGAACACTTCCTGCTGCTGCTTCACATTAAAAGATCTCAACTGGAAAATCACGGCCTGCTGTCTTGTCTTTTTCTTGTTTCGCATTTGCAGCAAATCAAATGTCGAAACAAGCAGGAAAACAAGACAGTGGTTTTTTAACAGCGCATCAGTTTCAAAAATTGCAGGAGGTAATAGAAAAAATAAAAAAGAGCCGTAAGAGATTAAAAGCTCTATTAAAAACATCTGGAGTAGCACCAGTAGATGCTCGACACGGTTTTGCTGCAGTACATGCTGCTACCACCGGGAAATCTTAAAGATCACAACTTTAATATGAAAAAAAATCTTACTAGAGAAAAAAAACCTCTAAAACGGAACAAAAAAAAGGACAACAAATTTCATTTAATTCCAGTTTTTTTTAAACGTGTGCATGATGATCAGTGCCCACATGCACATGTATGCCTGTGTGTGTGTGTGTGTGTGTGGACCAACCTTCAGCGTGGACGTCAGTATGCGCAGGCGGTGCAGGCGCTCGTTGAGCTGCGGGTCGGCGGCCCGCCGGAGGAACGACTGCCTGCACTCGGACTGACCTTTGGCGTCCGACCCGCGACCCAGAGGGCACACGCCGCCCTGCTCGCAGGCGCGGAACAGGTCGCCCAGGGAGGCGCCCTCGCTGCCGCCTTCACGCGGGCCCAGTGGGGGGGGGGGGGGGAATGGGGAGACGGAATCATCGTATACAGTTAATGTCGATTCCAAAGGTGTCACTTTAGAAAGAGATGTAAAAAAAAAAAAATTCTGATGTTATTGAGTTTTTAATCCCAGAGCATCCAGCACACGCCTCATATGACTCTTGCACTTCGTTGTTTGTCATTTTTAGTTTGGCACCTTTCTTCTTTTCTCATTAGCCTCGTTAGTGAGGCTCGGCGTATTAATGTGTCACCCTCGTCGATACCGATGATGATTTTTTTTTTCTTAAATGGAAGTGTGTCTGCCTCAGAGCGCTTTTATTTCTGGCTCCTGCACTGACGTCAACGCCTTCGCCTTGAAATAACATCCTTTCCTCCGTCTCTCTGGTGGCCGTCACTCAAGTGTCGGACGCATTCCTTCCTTCCCTTGAACCCACTCACCGTTGTGCGTCGGCGCTTCTTGCTTGGCGGGCGCCGAGAGCAGCGTGTGCAGGTTGCTGTCTCGCGGCAGCGTGAAGCTGCGGGGTTTCCCTCCCTGGGTTGTCATGGGAATCAGCCTCTGCATCGCCACGGGCAACGGGAAGTTCCTCTGTGCGGGCAGAGTGTACACGGCTCCGGCCATCATGTAGCCGCCGCCGCCGCCCGGACCCGGCTCGGCGAAGACGGCATCCTCTGGTGATGACAAACAGTTTGGGTCGATCCCACAAAAATAAATGTGATATTCAATATTTAATATGTGTGTTCATTTGTAACAGAGATATAGTCCTTTGGGATTGTGGAATAACTTTAATGTGGAGATGTCCTTGTTAGTGTTACTATTGGCCATTTTGGATTGTTTTATGCATTATAATTACTATTATTTATATTATTTTGTTTAAATGTCGTTTTATTTCCATATTTATGGTGCAACTTAAGGAGCTTATCCTCAAATTAAAATTTTAAACTAAATAAATAAATATTTGGTGCAGAAATATATATATATATATATAATTATATAATTGTATATAAATATGTGTATATATATATAATTCAGCACCAAATATTTTATATATATAATTATATAATTATATATATGTGTATATATATATAAATATAATTCAGCACCAAATATGTATTTATATATGTATATGTGTAAATGTATATACTGTATATATGATATATAGAATTATATATAAATATATATTTCAGCACCAAATATTTATATATATATATGTATGTATATATATATATATACATACATACATATATAATTCTAATTATATATATAAATATCTATAAATGTGTATATATATATATATACAATTCAGCATTAAATATTTATTTATATATATATATATATATTCATGTATACAAAAAACGTTAAAAAAAGAAAGAATATTTCATTCATATAAGGTGTTTAGAGGAGACTTAAAGGAAACCTTTACCACAGGTCAGCGACAAACTCTGCCTTTAACCCTTTAATCGTATAAATTGAAACGTTATATTTAACGATGAGATCCGGTGTGTTACCGAGCGGTCCGGTCTGCAGGTAGTGCAGTCCGGACTCCGTCAGCGGCGTCTCAATCAGGTCCTGCCAGGAACGTCTCTGAGACGAGGAAGAGCGGCCCGGAGACCCCGTCTCACTGCTGCCCCCTGCGGGACTGGACCGGTACTACAGGAAACGAAACAAGTAGCTGTCAGTAATGTTTTGCCTGATTGGATATGTTTCATATGTCCTATGGAGAGTTTCTTACGATCGACGAGAGGTCAACAACATCATCCAAGTTTTGCATGGACACCAGGAAGAGTAACTTACACAGATCCCAACTAATAATAATAATAATACATTACATTTCTATAGCGCTTTTCAAAATACTCAAAGACGCTTAGAAACAAGAAACAATCCAGAAGAAGCAAGATCGTATCGTATTCACAAACGCTTATATATATCCTAATATATTTGACATCATAGACTTCAAGTGAAGAGTAAACTTTAAACTGCATTCTTATTCCCAAACTTGCGCAATTGTTGAATAAATTATAAATGAATAACGAGGATCATGAATATCAGAAGTAAATCACCTCTATGGCGTCACATCTGTACTGCACGTCGCTGCTGCTGCTGTCCCCCGATTTCCTGCCGCTGTGCATGGTGCCGCCGCCCCCGAGAGGGCCGGGGTGGTACTGCGGCTCCGCGGACACCACCGCGGGGGCCTCGCCGCAGAGGAAGTCCTCCTGGGAGGAGCGGGAGCGGGACGTCTCCGTGGAAGACAGTCGAGTGGTCCGGCCCTCCAGGTAGGCAGTCATCTGGCGGACGGAGACGACAGAGTGAAAAGGTATCGATGAGTGTTTGTAGAAAAAGACCAAAAACACAAAAAAACTCTTTTATTACGAGGATGTTCAAATATCATTATCACCCCCGTGTGTCTGCTTATTTGAGAGAGAAAAAAGCGGCGTAAGCGCTGTTGTTTTTAGTTTTCTTTTTAGATTGAGGCTAAAAAAAAAAAAAGGAGACATTTAATGTGGAGCGACGCAGCGAGCGGGCCAATTATAGCATCAATTATACTAAATGTGGCCCCGCTCGCTCCCTGTAGGCTGAACCAGCAACAACTTTAAGTGTTAGAATGGACTGCGGAGGAGCACTGAGCGTGATTATTGCCTCTGAGTACAGCGTGTTCTTTATATGAGAGTGTAATACAGTCGTGTGTGTGACTCACTGATGGAGGCCGTGGGTAGGTATCGTATGGAGGTGGGGGACTGTCCTGTTTGGGGCTGGAGGTGGTGTCCTCCTCATGTTCGCTCTCACTCCAGTAATCTGCAGGAAACCCACACACGGGCGGTCAGAATCCATCTCGCTCGCTCTGGGAATACCACGCGGGCAGGAAGGCGATGGGAAGAGGAGGAGGAGGAGGCCTCACCTTGCTCCTGGCGGATCCTCTCCCGCTCCGCGTAGCCCACGGCGGCCATGTTGAGGCGACTCAGCCATCTGACGGGGAAGAAAAGAGGAGTGGAGGGTTCTTAATTACTTTTTAAATCTTTGTTTTCTTTTGCATTTATTTTTCTAAGCTTTTAATGGCTTTATGTTGTTGAAATGTGCTAAACAAATAAACTTGCCTTGCCACAAAAAACATTTGTTTATTACATAGGTTGCTTATTTGCTTTCTTTTCGACTGTTAGATAAGAAGATCGATACCAAATATCATATCTATCAAGCCAGGAGATGATAGTTGAGGTTAGCTTGGCTTGACATATAATATATATATATATATATATATACACATATATATATATATAATATATAATATATATATATATGAATGTATTATATTATATATATATATATTATATTTATTTTATTATATATATTATTATATATTATATATATATATATATATAATTTGTATTTTTACAGCTCTGGGGGAGGAGGGTGATTTAAAAAAATCTAAATCGTAAATTGAGATCTGAAATTCAAGTAATACATTTCTTAGGAAAGATTATCACAAATCTATTTAAAAAATGAGTTTTCAGAGAGCATATAAAGTCATACATTTGCATGAAAACACTCAAAGACTCTGAATAGTTGAGGTCTATAAAGAGACGTGGGCAAAGCTCTTAATTCATGCGGAATTTTTTTTAAATGTTCTCGCATATTAATGACTTCATTTCTCGTACATTTGTCTGTTCTTTCCTGTAAATGAAATCATTTTAATGTCGGAGAATATCCACGCTTTTATTCATGCAATTCAAGGAATTCAAGTAAATAAAAAAAATACATACATATATATATATATATATATTTACTTTGAAATGGTCTATTAAAATCTTTTCTGCAGTACAGAGATAGATATGTAAATTACAGCCTCTGCGCAGGTCTCTATGGAAATGTGTCTCGTAAATTGTGTTTTTCGTACACACCATCCCAATCAAATGAAAAACCCACACTGGTGTTGTGCTTCGGGGGATGGTAAACAGGAAGCTGCCCTCTTGCCACGTCGCCCTCCTGCATAAGCTCTAAGCTCCCCCCGTGTAGAGCACATGCTGCTTTACCTGTTCATGTCATCCACTCCATCTGCTGCGAAGTAGAAGCTCTTGACCTTGGGGTGACACGCTTTGAAAGCACTAGAGAGACATGGGGGGGGGGGGGGGGAGTTATCTTTGCAGGCCGTCACTCGGACATACGCCTTCTGTCAACTGCACACGGCGTACAAACACTTAAATGTGCATCGGAGCGGTTCCATCGGGGACTCACTACTTCTTGCGACATTCGCTGGCCCGGTCGATCTTAAACTCGGGGAGACTGACGAAGCCCTCCGCCTTCTCATCCTGAAGCAGAGGAGAAATGGAAGGAAGAAATAGCGAGCGAATGGGAAAAGCCAGAAAATGTCGAAAGATGGTTCTGTGGTTATTTCGATGTCCTATAAATGTGGCTGTCGTAACTTAACGGGTCGCGATAACGTTGCGATTTTCGCCTGCGTTGTAGATATTCAGGGGAAACGAAGACTCGCTTCAAAACGACGTACATTTGTTTCGTACCGCCTTCGCGATGAACATAATTTACATCGGGTGACCAGACGTCCTCTTTCCCCCGGACATGTCCTCTTTTTGAGACCTAAAAAATGCGTCCGGCAGGGATTCCAAAAACGTCCGGGATTTTGCTTCGTCGGATATTTGTGTTTCTCTGGGTCTTTTACAAACTAGTATTTACCCCTTACAAGTTTTGGAAATAGTATCTTCCTTATGTTCCACCTTCTTGCGCGAGCTCTGACGGTATAGAGAACAGTCATCGGTCGACCGATCTCAGGGTTGCCAGATACACGATAATTATCCTCCAAATCCGACAATTTTGAGCCTTTGGTACGATACTTCACCGTTTCCAATCTGGCAACACGGAGCACCTTGCCGCCTCCACTAGTTCATTGTTGTTTGTGCGGCATGCTATACACTACTACTACCCCCCCGAGACGAAGTGTCCTCTTTTTCACAAACTCAAATCTGGTCACCCTAATTTACATGAATCATTTCAAGCCTCAAACAGCCAGTTTAATAACTGCCATGACGTCGTGTTCAGCCCGCAGTTCGCTTATTCACATGCGAGAGGCTGCAGTGACGAGACAAAGGGGACTGAAACCAGACGAGCCGCTCTGCTCTTTGAGCTATATGCTAACGTTAGCACGCTAACCTGCTCACAAAGGCAATGCAGATCGTTGTCGTTCAGTGTTAGCGTGCTAATATTTGCGGTTGGGAAAGGCCAGAGGAAAATGTCGAAAGATAGTTCTATTGTTATTTCGATGTGGTTTATTTCTCCATAAATGTGTCTGTTGTAACTCGACAGGCTAACGTTTACGTCGACATTTGTTTTGTATCGCTTTCTCGATAAACAGAATTTACATACATCACGGCCAGAGGGAATTGTCAAAGATGGTTCTGTGGTTATTTTCGATGTGGTTTATGTCCGATAAATGTGTCGGTCGCAACTCAACAGGTCGCGCTAACGTTGCGATTGCCGCCTGCATTGTAGCTATTCGAGGAAAAGAAGACTCGCTTGAAAACCACGTACGTTGGTTTCGTAGCGCTTTCCAGAAAAACGTAATTCACAGTTTAATAACTGCAATAACATCGTGTTCCAGCTGCGCGTGGGCTTGTTCTCTTTGAGCTAAATGCTAACGTCAGCATGCTAACCTTCTCACAAAGGCAACGCACACCATTGTAGTTCTGTGTTAGCGTGCTAACGTTAGCTGATTAGCTCGGCACACAGCTGATGTTGATGGGAACGCTGTTAGTTCTGCAGGTGTTTGGTCAGAAACTGTGGAAACGGTTGGGAAAAAAAGGAAAAAGTTGACCTGGAGAAATGTTAATGCTACAGGGGCGATCGCTAAGAGGTCAGGGGTCACCAAGGCCGATCGGATTCATCCTCTGACCTTTGTGGAAATAAATATGAATAGATTTCATTGCAATCCATTTTATATATTTATATATAGCTGCTGAGGTATCTCAGTGTGAACCAAAATGATCCTTAACCTTTGCTGCTGAAGATGAAGTTATTATACTCCCACTTATCCTACATTTAAGCTGAAATCTCCTTTTGCAACGACTCCGAGGCGAAGTCTTCCCGACTCATCCTTTCGGCGTAATATTAAATCATAAAGTTGAAGATCACGGTAACTTCTGCACCAGGGGAGGACTTTTACATATTATTTTAGGGGGCAGTTTTTCCCCCACTGACTGAAATTCAGGGGCATTTAAAAATAAAAATTGGGGGCAGTTTTTGAACTTGTGAAATAACATATAACCTTTGTTAAAAAATAATGAATATACTTAATTAGGTTTACAGTATATGAGCAGTTGTCATTAAAATGACAATAATAAGACTAATAGGCAGTAGTCTACAGATTCAAAGAGTTTTCTTAATTTTTTTGTATAACAAACAAACAGAAAACATAAATCAGATGATCATACTCAATGTTATTCTTATTTCTTTGTGGTTATTTATTGTTATTAAATTAACAACTATTAACAATTATAACTTATTTATTTGTTTTTTACAATTAAAAATTATATTTATAATTTTCTTGTGTGTACCTACCTAGTATACAGGCCATACAGACAGGACACACACAACAAAGAACAAAAACTAAACGCTATTAAATCATCATAATTATTCGAGGAAGTCATGGGGGCATGTGTTGCCCGTCCTCGTGAAATCAGGGGCACAATTATATTTCTTTGGGGCAGTTTTGACCTTTGCCCTCGTGTGTTTCCGACGCTGTCCTGCACAATGTTCTCCTCCCTTTTGTCTTTGACACAGAGCGCCGGTGTCACCATTTAAAAAAACATGCTCGGCTCCTTTATTGAGTTACAGCGAGCACAGACTGTGACTCGCTCCATCATTGCCTCTTTGTTTTCAGATGCTTTCTCAAACACGAGGACGCATAGCAGACGACATCTCTTTGTCACTCAGGGTTCAGGTGTGTGTATGAAGACCCGACGTACCTCCTCGTTGATGTACCAGTACAGGCAGTTGTCCTTGAGAACAAACCAGTACTTCTTCCACTTCTGAGAGAAATAACCCTTGGCATCTCTCTTCCTCCACAGCCAGCCCTCGCAGTCTCCTCTGCCCAGCGCCTTGCAGGAAACACGCCTCCGGCTCAGGGAGGCCAGACTTCTCCCTGGAGCGGAAAAAAAAACATGGGAGGAAATGTGAAGACTGAAAAGAAGGAGGAATAAAAACATTTTTTTTAAATCACAACAACTGAAAGAGAGTTTGTGTGAAGAAAACAAAAATGCCAAATCCTAAGACTTCCTAAAAAAATGGCCTTTTGCTTCTGGCATGAAAAGCCCCAGAACATATTTTACACGACAGCCTTCCTCGTTAGAGATTAGGGGGGGGGGGGGTTTGTTTGTGCCGTATCGATGGCCGTTCTGCTTTTGAAGGGGAATGCAATTCCATTTCCAATTTGTTTCTCTGCGGCAGCACACAGGGTAACAACTCTCCACTGAAGCTGTAGCACGACGTGTGAGGAGGCTGGAAGTCCGGAGGGAATCTGCAGGTGATTAATAAAGTGATGTTCTCGGATATAGAGGAAAACGGAACAGCTTGGAAATTTGGAAACGTTTTAACAATTTTTATTATTATTTATTATTTATTATGTATTATTAATTATTTATTGTTTATTATTTATTATTTATTATTATTTGTATTAAATCCCCTTGCAGCAGCAGCAGATTCACAGTAAAGCTCCGATACCATCGGGAACTTAATCTCTTGGTTTTTTTTTTATCACATTTATTTCAGAAAATGAAGAGACTATCTCAGCCAACGACCAAAAGGATGAACTCATAGAACTAATACTCCTCTATTTGTTGGATAAACTTGCTGCTTGGAGCATTTGGATAAACCTAGAATGTATTATCGTCACGTTCGTCTTCCAAACTTTGGTTTAATATCTGTAAACAAACAAAGCTCGTCGCCCACGGGGAGAAGAATAAAGTGCAGATGGAGCGAAATAATAAAAGCTTCCGGAGCTTTGTCGCACGTCGGCAGATGGCGAAGGAAAAAAAATCCCTTCTTACATGTTGATCCTCGTTAGTGTGGTGAAGGAAACAACAAGAAAAACAAAGGAAAAGAGAGAGCTTTGAGGAAAGAGAGGAGGAAGCAGAAGGTTTAAGGGATTTATCACTTTTGATCAAAGATACCGATCATCTGAACCCTCGTCTCCTTTGTTTTGATGAACTTCATTTATATTCAATGTGTGAAAATACAAACTTTTTAATAACCCCACAAAATATGGAGAACATAGCTGTAGAGGGAGGAATAACTGGCTTTTCATCTGGAATAAATGCACCAAGCATACAGCAAACACATGGAAAGCCATATATATATATATATATATATATATATATATATATTAGATACATGAACACAGCGGCCTCTGCACCAAAATGTGAGAATTATTGAAGTTAATAAGGTGAACATTATTTACTTGTGGGATATAGATTGCTCCCGTCGGTGAAGTTTTTATCCTTTTCATAATAGAATAATGTTTCTCAGATTAAGTTCTATTTATATATACTATATATATATATACTACATCACTTCAAGATGTGGACATTAACTTTTTTTTAAATATATAAATGCATGAGCACTAGCGGGCGCTGTGGAGCGATGTGTGTTACAAGTGGGTAACCCCCCAAAAAAACATAGCAATGCAACGACGAAGGCCTGTGAAGAAGAAGAAGAAGAAGAAGAAGAAGAAGAAGAAGAAGAAGAAGAAGAAGAAGAAGAAGAAGAAGAACAAGAAGAACAAGAAGAAGAACAAGAAAAAGAACAAGAAAAAGAAAAAGAAGGAGGAGGAAGAAGAACAAGAACAAGAAAAAGAAGGAGGGAGAAGACGAAGAAGAGGAAGAAGAAGAAGAAGAAGAAGAAGAAGAAGAAGAAGAAGAAGAAGAAGAAGAAGAAGAAGAAGGAGGAGGAGGAGGAGGAAGAAGAAGCAGAAGAAGAAGAAGAAGGAGGAGGAAGAAGAAGAAGAAGAAGAAGAAGAAGAAGAAGAAGAAGAAGAAGAAGAAGAAGAAGAAGAAGAAGAAGAAGAAGAAGAAGAAGAAGAAGAAGAAGAAGAAGAAGAAGAGAAGAAGAAGAAGAAGAAGAAGAAGAAGAAGAAGAAGAAGAAGGAGAAGAAGAAGAAGAAGAAGAAGAAGAAGAAGAAGAAGAAGAAGAAGATGACCGCTGGTGAGTGAACACATATGTTGAGAATTGTCCTTTGTAAATGTTTCTAAATGTTCTTCTGGTTCTTGAAGATGGTTCTTCTGGTTCTTCTGGTTCTTCATGAAACCCATTAAAGTGTCAGGATGTGTCTTTAACCGCGTTGGGTTCCTTGAAACCTCTTAAAGGAAATTACAGAAGCGTCAAATGAAATGTTTCTCATGTAATGGGTTGCAGCGGACACACACACGCACACACACACACACACACACACACACACACACACACACACACACACAACAACAATAGCTCCCCGAACAGGTGCTTACCTCTATTCTTCTTCCTGTTCTTTGACTGCAGAGAGGAGGACTGTTGGTATGTCTGAGCGAGGGATGGAAAGACGACAAGAGGAGGGGGGGAGGGGAGGGGGGAGAGAGAGAGAGAGAGAGAGAGAGAGCAGCCTGTCAGGATGAGTCAGTGGCCTTTGTTTACTGCAAAGAATCCTGGGATATAAAAGATGACAGATGTTAGCATGAGCCGGGCGAGAGGAGGCGGGGGAGACTTCCCCCTCGCTATCTCGTTCTCACAGAGACGTGGGGGGGGGGGGGGACTCTCACCCCTCTAACCATAGAACAGAAAGGGACCTGGCGGGAGGGGCGGCATAATGGGGGACGTCCAGCTGATGGGTGGGAATGAGAGAAGATAGATCTCGGGGGGTGGAGGTGATGGGGGGGGGGTTGGGGGGGGGGCGGGGGGGGGGGTTGAACTGCAAATGGACAACAGAGCGGTTTTCAAGGCCCGTTGAATTTGTTTTTTTTACCTGTATTTGATCACATTTCGGTTAACCGGCACCAACTCACGTCGTTAACCGGCACCAACTCACGTCAACGATATCGCCTTAAAACATATGCTGAGTCGGCCATTCATTGGTACGAGTGGACAGACGAGTGTCCCTGGAGAACACTTGAAGTTAATCCGCGATGAAGCTCAGGTCCCGGAGGTATTTGTACTTTCTCCGCAGGTGACGGACATCGGAGACGATGAAATAATGACGACGTCCTCGGAAGGTGTGAGTCACACTGGGTGTGAGAGTGTGTGTCCGTGTGTGTGTGTGTTCAGTTTGGACTCCGAGAAGACGAAGAAGGCGACCAAGGGGTGTCATAAGGAGTACTAACTTTTTTATTATTATATATTTTACTTCGTCATCGGTGCTAAAAGCTCAAATCTTTGAGTCGCGGTCGAAACAAATCAGAGAGGAGCGTGAATCAGAAGATTCTCTCACCTCAGCTGGTTAGCTTAGCCTAGCTTAGCTTAGCTTAGCATAAAGACTGGAAACAGAGGGAAACTGCTAGCGCATTGTAATCATGACGTATATATTTCGTGAAAAAAGACCAAATGAGAGACTTACGTGATAAATGGAGGCGGGGTCTCTCGGCGGAGATTCCCTCTGATTGGTCTGGAGGACGTAGTGGGAGGGGCTTTGGCTGTGGTGGCTCCGCCTCTTGGCGCGTTTGGCCGTGTCATTGGTCCGTTTCCCCGGGCGGGCCGTGTGGGAGGAGTAGTCGTCGGAGGCGGTCCTCTCGTTCACGCCGGACGGTCCCACGTAACGCATCAGGGAGGCCTCTGGGGAACCGGCCAATCAGATCAGCCCACGTCAAAATACACACTTCTCGTTTTTATTTCTTCCTCACGAGCTCTACTTGAGGTGTTTATTATGGGTTTTATTTTCTGTTCCGTGTTCTTAATCAGTGCTGCCTCAGTGGGTTGATTATAGACTAAATATGAATATATATTTAATTTAAACACATTGCTAAAATGTCACATCACTCAGTGATGAACACGAGGTTGACCTTTAATCACAGCGGCGTCATCGAGCTCATCATCACTCTTTAAAAGGGAGAACACGGGAAACGACTCTCTGCAATCAGACACATGGAAACCTTTTAAAGCTTGATCTACACCTTGTTTAGGTTTTTAGGAGGAAGAAGAGGGAGGAGAAGGAAGAGGAGGAGAAAGAAGAAGAAGACGAAGAAGATGAAGAAGGAGGAGGAGGAGGAAGAAGACGAAAAAGAAGAAACAGGAGGAGGAAGAGGAGGAGGAGAAAGCAGAAGAAGAAAAAGGAGGTGGAAGGAGGATGAAGGAGAAGAAAAAAGAAGGAGGAATAAGAATACGAAAAAGAAGGAAGAGGAGGAGGAAGAAGAAGAAGAAGGAAAAGAAGAGGTGGAAGAAGAAGAAGAAAAAAGGAGGAGGAAGAATAAGAGGACAAAACATAGAAGGAGGTGGAGAAGGAGGAAGAGGAAGAAGAAGAAGAAGAAAAAGAGGAAGAAAAAGAAGGAGAAGAAGAAGAAGAAAACGAGGGAGAAGAAGAAGAAAAAGAAGAAGAAGAAAAAGAAGGAGAAGAAGAAGAAAAAGAGGGAGAAGAAAAATAAGAAGGAAGAAGAAGAAGTGAACAGGTATGTTCTGATTGTTTTCCTCCATCAAAGTGAAACTAAACTAAATCAAAGGACTGAGATCTCTCCAGAACAACAGGAAGTGTTGTTCCTGTTGTTCTTGTTGTTCCTGTTGTTCCTGTTCTTCTGTTGTTCTGTTGTTCTGTTGTTCTTTGTTCTCCAACCTCCAGAGGAGCTGATGTTTCCTCGTGACGCCAACGCGCTGCTTGTGTCTTTCGGGGTTAATAAACATAAACGATGGAGAGGTGTTGCTTGCCAAGGAGATCACGGTGAGAGTGTAAGAAGTCTCTTACATCTTTATTATAATTTTTATTTATTTATTATCATTCAACTTCCTCTCCGGCTCTCCCACCGGGGTAAGAAACTCAGGTCTCACTACCTCTCTCTCTCTCTCTTTCTGTCTCTCCTCCTCGTGGTACCCACCCTGTCCTCCCCCTGGTTGCTATGGCAGCGCCCGGAGGAAAGCGAGACTCCGAGAGGAGCCGCTGTCAGCGTCGCCATGGCAACTGCTCGAGCGATTCAGGTGGAGGTCAGGGAGAATCGTCTTTCTTTCCCGCTTTCTTTTTTTTCTCTTTTTTTTCTCTCCCTCCTCCGCCTCCTCACGTCTCTCTCTTTCATTCTTCCTCCCTTCATCGCTGCCTTTCATTTCCTCTGCCCTTGTCTGTACCTTTTCCTCTTTCACCTCCTGTTTTTTCCACTTCTCATCCCGTCTTATTTTCTGTGTGATACTAAATCACGGGAAGAATTAGAGGACAAGAGATGGAGGCATTGATCTCACACACACACACACACACACACACACACACACACACACACACACACACACAGATGTCTTCGTAATCCAGAGAGACGGGAACATTTCACTGAATTTAGCTCTTTGGGGCGGCGGTGCACACACACACACACACACACACAAGCGCTCCACTCACCTCTGCGGCTTTCCCTGTTCAGCTTGGCTGGATCTTCGTAGTCGCCCACCCAGCTGCAGTCCACAGGCATAGAGATGGGCCTCAGCCGGCCTACGACAACACACATTACACAACTTTAAAAACTCTCCTGAGAGTTGTACCAATGTGAGAAACTAGGATTCTTGTAAAGTTTTTATTTATTTGATGTCATGTATAAAAACGTTTTAGTGCTGCACCAAATGTCTATTTTTATTTTTACATTTAAAGTTCTATTGAGGATTTTGAATGAAACCTCGATGTCTGACGTCATATTTTATTTATTTTATTTATCTATTTATCTTATTTTATTTATTTTATATTTAAAAAAAAAAAAAAAATTATTTCTTTTTTTTTACATGTATTGATTTATTTATTTTACTTTACTTTATTATTATTATTATTATATATATAATTATTTTTTTTTTAAGACTTTAATTTATTTATTTTATTATTATTGATTTATTACGTCCTCACTCTAAAAAACACACCTTGAAATAAGAAAAAGTAAACTCAACTTTCTTAAACGATTATAACTCGTCATGCATGCTTCTCTTTGTGTGAAAGAGAGCAAACTGTTTCTTGACCACAGTGAAAATGTTTTATTAAAATCTTAATATACTTAATATACCACGATATACTATATATATACAAATAAAAACAGACACAAATAATGTCTTTTTTTGGATTGAATAGTGAAACCTATCTCTTATTTTAATAAATATTGACTCTTGGTCTTCACGATGCCCTGAAGTTATTGGGACTGTTTGGATCACATGAGTTGGCAACAATCATACGAGTGAACCCTAATCTTAATCTTATCTGTGCAGAAACCGAGAGCGTACCATATGTGGGCGTGGTGCAGTACACAGGCTCCTCCTCTTCTCGCCGGTGGGACTCTTGATCCAGGAAGGAATTCGGCGACTCGGAGCGTTTAGCGACGCTGACGCCGCCGTGGCTGCGCCCGCCCTCGTCTCCCGGCAGGGTTCCCGTCTCGTCTCTATGGCAACAGCAGAGGCGGTGGTGATTAACCGGCAACACAATTAGCAAAAGCCGCCGAAAAACTTAGAAAAAAAACCCACGGTACCTGGGTGTGTATGGCTCGGCGGGCGGCGGGGGGATGTAAAGGTCCTCGATGGCGGAGCTCTTGGTGGGCGTGCCTGTGGGCGTGGCCGAGCTGCTGCCCGGGCTTCTGGTTGGCTGCAGGAATCCAAACAGGACGTGGTGAGGACAATCAATCTTTCCCTCACCATATTTTACCGTTTTATTTCACTTCTTTAATGCCAAATCCAGAAATCTGTCCGTGTGTCATTCATGTGTCCCACGAACCGTTCGTCCAATGTGAATAACGCTTGGCGGGCGCGTTGCTTGTGACCCAATGACGTGCGGCGCCCAATTTCGCGCAATTCGAACAAGCACCACGCTTCCAATCACGCTGAACTTCGAATAAACGAGGACCCATGGCAGCAGCGAAGGGGGCGGGGGGCGGAGCTTGTGTACAGACGAGCACCTTTAATGGCCACGCCTTCCAGAACACTGAAAAAAAAGCGTGTAGCCCAAAAACAAAATGGCCGCCTTCCGAATGGGCACTTTCACCACGAGTCATAACAACTGTTATTGTCTTGTTGGTGTAATATACAGAACCAGTGAGAGACGACAACACGCTCGTGGTGGCAAATCTCACTTTGAAGCAATATATTTCCATTATCTGTTGGGATGGCGAGCGGCGTGAGACGGCACTTAACTCAATTGCGCGAGGAGTATAATCCACGGGCAGCGAGACTGAGCTCCGAGTAATTTGTTTGTGACATAAACAATAAACTCCAGTTACTCACGGTGGCGGTCGGACGCCTCATCAGACACAACAATGACGTCGCAAAGATTGTGGCGCCGCCGGTCGTAAATGAAACCCCCGAGGCTCGGTGAATTAAATGATCCAAATTGTCCCCTGTGAACATCCATCACGGTTTACACACCGACTTCCCGTTTCCGTTTTATTGGGCGCGTTCAAGCCGACCACCCAGACGTGGTCACAGAGGTCATGGTCGGGTATATTTGGAGTGAGTACAACGAAAAGCCAGCCAGAAATTATGGTTATGTGGTTTGAAAAGATGCATACCAATAAATCAACAACACTTTCACTCGTTATATCTGCCAAGTCGTAAATAATATAGACAGACACGGTGAATTTACAAGTGAAACGTCATTCACATCGTTAAGGTGGTAGACAGGACGTGTCTGTGTAGCTCAGGATGCTAACCCGCCAAATTGTTTTGGAAAAGGGGCGGACAATTAAAAATTAAAAATACTCGGCAGGTTATTGGACGAACCATCTGTCAATCAAACTCTCGCCAGTCGGGTTAAAAAGCATCTTTTCAATCGCGTGAAGCCTTTTCATCGCAGAGTCTCTAGTTCTGATACGACGGATGCCATTACAGCATCTCCACTGATATCCCGCGCGCACCTAAGCCACGCCCCCAAACCACGCCCCCAGCTGCCTGTATGATTCGTCCGTGCTCTGGCTCATGACCTGAAGCCCGACCCGTGCAAGGTACTCTACCGTTCAAAAGTTTGGGGTCACTTAGAAATGTCTTTATTTTTCAAAGAAAAGCACTGTTTTTTCAATAAAGATAACATTAATCAAAAATACACACTATACATTGTTAATGTTGTAAATGACTATTCTAGGTGGAAGTGTCTGGTTTCTAATGAAATGTCTCCATAGGTGTATATAGGCCCATTTCCATCAACTATCACTCCAGTATTCTAATGGTACATTGTGTTTGCTAATCGCCTTAGAAGACTAATATCTGATTAGAAAACCCTTGTGCAATTATGTTAGCACAGCTGAAAACAGTTATGCTGGTGATTTAAGCTATACAACTGGCCTTCCTTTGAGCTTGAAGTTTGTAGGACAAAATGAATACTTCAAATATTAATCATTATTTCTAACCTTGTCAATGTCTTGACTATATTTTCTATTCAATTTTCAATTCATTTGATAAATAAAAGTGAGTTTTCATGGAAGACACAAAATTATCTGGATGACCCCAAATTTTTGAACGATAGTGTATATATGTGTGGACCGTGAACATGACTGACGCAAGAAACTTATTCACAGGCAGGTATTAGTGTTTTAAATTATAATTAGAAATATAAAAGTTATTTCTGGGAGACTTGATAAGTTGTAAAATGCCCAAAAATGTCATTTTTGAGAGAAAAGCTGATTTCCTCCCTATTGTGTCGATATCCAGTGTTAATTCGGGGACACTCATTACATAATTGCGGGCACACTGGGAATGTGGGTGGAGGGGCTCCATCAATGTCCCCCACCCATCCGTCCCTGCGGTTCAGTTGGCAAACAAAACCAACCAAAAAAAGCGACGTTGAGCCACAGTACCCTGACCCAGAAGTCTGCGGGTCCTACGGGGAGCGGGGGACGCCGTGGGGAGTCACGTGGGCCGCTTTAATAATTAATAAAGTATACATCAGAGAGTGATGGCGGTCCCACCTGCAGAGCGAGGGGCTTCCAGCGCATGTTCTTCAGCAGCGCCGGGGCGGAGCTGAGCGTGCTCTGCGGACGCTTCTTCAGGGTCAGGGACACGACGCCTTTATCGGCCCTCAGCGAGCCCACCAGGTTACGCAACTGCCAGCCCACCTGAGGGCGGGAAGAGGGCGGGGGGGGGGGGGGGAGAAACCATCACAGCGTTACATTCGTGCTCTCGCCCGTCGTGATTGGATCCGGGCGAGTGGGCGTGGAGCTGGTGAGTCTATCTATAGAGCGTCTTCATGTGATGTAACCCTCGATTTGAAAACAACAAATGCATCTTATCACGTATTTACATCTTCTTTTTCCTTTCAGCTGTTTGTTCCACGCCCACAGAACCGCCGTTAGCCGGAGTTCTCTGTTTCGTGTCTCGCAGCTCTCGGACCTTTCGAAGTTATTTCTAAACACGAGACAGACGCTCGATCTTAATTTCATTTTCTTCGGACTGACCTGAGATGTGATCGTGATTCGAGAGGAGGTGCGGGGGAGAAGGTCGAAGGATGCGATTACGCTAAATGCCGTTTGGGGTTTTGATGTAAAGAGACGGATCGCCTCGCCACGAATAGTCAACACACGTAATTGCTACAGGCTCCAACGCTTTGATTGACAGGTCTCATCATGGCAACGGGCAGCGACAGCAACGCCTCAGGATCCATAAATCATTGGAACATTAGACACACGGCTTCATTGTGTCGTTTAAATATTCGGTTCATATGAAGATTTTTCCAACGTAAAAACAACTCAAACACATTATGAGTTTTTTTAAGCTAACGTGTTGACGTGTTGGCCCGCCAAACTAAATGATGTTCAATATTCACGCTCCTTTTGGCTCTGTTTTTGGTCTCCACCGAGGTAAACGTCTCCTTAGCTCCCCGTGTTGCTGAAGTATGAGAACAAGCCCAAAGAAATTGAACAATTAGCTGAAATACACTAAAACTACGACTAATATCTTTCATTTTTATGAGCGAACCCCTTACATTGACCTTTAATCCATTGTTATCATAAAAATATTCATTATAAAAACCTTAAACATGTGTTTACAAATGAAATCAGAATCATGTTATTATGATAATTTGAGAAATATAAATAAAAAAAATATTTTGTAATTAAATGAATCCTCCTTTAACATGCATTCAACCCTAAACAGTTAAATTAACTCCTTATGGTAATAAAAATTGATTTTTAAGTGGACTTTCCAACAAAACATCGAGAAGTAAAAACGTGTGTTTACAAATTAAACCAGAATCATGTTATTATGATAATTTGAGAAATATACAACAACAAAATATTTTTTTATTAAATGAATCCTCCTTTAACATGCATTCAACCCTAAACATTTAAGTTAACTCCTTATGGTAATAAAAATAGATTTTTAAATGCACTTTCCAAAAAAACATCGAAAAGTAAAAACGTGAATAAACACACACATCTATATTTAGGACACACACACAATAATAATGAACCCACCACAGTCTGGTGGTTGACTTGTATGACTTCATCTCCTGCGTGGATCTTCTTGCAGCGGTCCGCCGGCGACTGCAAGAGACGGAAGAGAAACAGACGACCGCGAATCATTGATCCGAGTTCATTGATCCGAGCCGAGCCTTCCTCTTTTCAATATGACATCTGATACGCCGTTATGGATCCACGTGGCGTCCTTTTTTTATTTTTTTTAGAAAGTAAGAATAGCCGTTTCTATACTATTCAATGGCAGGATGGGAAATTACAAGATGCTCTCTCACCCCTTCGGTGGTTCCTGTGATCACGTGGAGGCCGTCGTAGGTCGACTTGATATACATTCCCTGAAGGACAGAAGAAAGGAAGGAAGGAGGAGGCGTTTGATGAGCTCTGGAGATGGAGTATTACACTTTTTAAGGTAACTGAAGGTGAGAAAAGAAAAAACAGGCCACGTCTCAGTCGGCAGAGAAACCCGAAAACAGCCTCAGTTTTTAGTGGCAGCGGGATTATTATTTTTTTACATCCTGCCACCTGAACGGATGATGAGCAGAATGTCACAAATGTTTAATTAAAATAGAATCTCACACATTAACATTTTAGCTGTAGCCTTCTGTCCTTTAAATACTTCTGCAAATAGTTAATCACATTCAAATGTTCACCGTGAGATTCTTAAATCTTCGGCTGAGAACATCGAGCGCGTGAACAGCCGAACTTTAAGTGAATTAACCGCGGCTGATGCAACGTGTGGTTTAAAGAGACAGGCGCACAGACGTCGACGGTGGGAAAGGAGAAGCTGCTACCTGCATGTTTCCTACATGTTTCCTACATGTTTCCTAAATGTTTCCTGCATGTTTTCTTCATGTTTCCTGCAAGTTTCCTGCATGTTTCCTCCACGTTTCCTACATGTTTTCTTCATGTTTCCTACACGTTTCCTACACATTTCCTACACGTTTCCTACACATTTCCTACATGTTTCCTGCATGTTTCCTACATGTTTCCTACATGTTTCCTGCATGTTTACTCCATGTTTCCTACATGTTTCCTACATTTTTCCTGCATGTTTCCTGAATATTTCTGCATTTTTCCTACATATTTCCTGCATGTTTCCTGCATGTTTCCATGCTCCCTACACATTTCCTACATGTTTCCTACATGTTTCCTACATTTTTCCTGCATGTTTCCTGAATATTTCTGCATGTTTCCTACATATTTCCTGCATGTTTCCTGCATGTTTCCTCCATGTTTCCTATATGTTTCCTACACATTTCCTACACATTTCCTACATGTTTCCTACATGTTTCCTACATTTTTCCTGCATGTTTCCTGAATATTTCTGCATGTTTCCTACATATTTCCTGCATGTTTCCTACATGTTTCCTCAACATTTCCTACATGTTTCCTGCATGTTTCCTGCATGTTTCCTGCATGTTTCCTGCATGTTTCCTGCATGTTTCCTGCATGTTTCCTGCATGTTTCCTGCATGTTTCCTACATGTTTCCTCAACATGTCCTACATGTTTCCTACACATTTCCTACACATTTCCTACATGTTTCCTGCATGTTTCCTGCATGTTTCCTGCATGTTTCCTGCATGTTTCCTACATATTCCCTGCATGTTTCCTGCATGTTTCCTATATGTTTCCTACACGTTTCCTACATGTTTCCTGCATGTTTCCTACATGTTTCCTGCATGTTTCCTGCATGTTTCCTATATGTTTCCTCCATGTTTCCTATATGTTTCCTACATATTTCCTACATTTTTCCTGCATGTTTCCTGAATATTTCTGCATGTTTCCTACATATTTACTGCATGTTTCCTCCATGTTTCCTATATGTTTCCAACACATTTCCTACACATTTCCTACATGTTTCCTGCATGTTTCCTGCATGTTTCCTAAATGTCTCCTGCATGTTTCCTCCATGTTTCCTCCATGTTTCCTACATGTTTGCTGCATGTTATCCGATTGCAAAGTGAGGAGACGTGAGAGGATTGATGTGAGATGTGTTACCGGCGGAGATGAACACACATTCTGCCAACCCGGGGACCCGATCCAAACTGGAACCTGATAATCCATGTGACATTGTTCTGAGTCTTAAGATGAAGCAGCAACACCATCATCATTAAAATGTGTCTGTTTGGTTGGTATATACAGAATAAACACACACAATCATTCATCAAAAAGACAAAGATATTACCTGAAAGACCAATATGCACACAAACAAATGGAGGCTGCACACACACACACACACACACACACAGAGTCATTACCAGGCCTTCAGAGGGTTTGATGTTGGTGAGGTGGACCAGCTCCAGGTGCGCCGACTGAGAAACCAGCGGGTCGGACGACACACACACAATGTGCTCGCACACCTCCGACAGAGTCTTGCACTACCATAGAAGAAGAACACGTCAGAGGACGAGTAACAACACAAGTAGAAGAAGAAAACAGAGCTGTTTTAATATTAGAGGATATATTCTCTTCCAATCTCTTCCTGCTCTGCGTGACCTTTGGATGAATAGATTTGACCCCACCTGGATCTGGGAGCCGGAGTCAGAGACCTTTTAGTTTTCTCCGCAGCCGACGCTTCGACATTGCAGAGGTGGAACTGACGGCACGAACAATGGCTCCGCGAAGCCGTGCGGCAATTAGGATTCTATTAGCGACACGCGTGTTCGACAAGTCGAAACGACGGCTGTGCAAGTGGTGAATTAAACTGTAGCTGCACACACACACACACACACACACACACATCTCCTTGTCGAGGAACAACTGGTCCTTCGGTTACTGTTGTTCTATTGGTGCAGAGGCTAATATGTCAGCGGTGTGTGTGTAATTTGATTGAACCGACTCTGTCATACTCAGTGAGTGTGTTTATGTAACTCTGGTCACATGACGTCTGTTCATCCGTCCATCCCGGAGAGGGATCCTCCTCTGTTGCTCTCCTGAAGGGTTCTTCACATTTTTTCCCCCCGTGAAAGGTTTTTATTTATATTTGTCGGGTTTTTTTTCCTGATCCGATGTGAGGTCAAAGGTCAGGGATGTCGTATGTGTACGGATTGTAAAGCCCTCTGAGGGGAATTTGTGATTTATGGTATTGGGCTCTATGAACTGAATTGAATTGAACTTTAAAGGAATAAAAACAATTGGGGGAAATGGCTTTATTCGCCATCTTTCCATAAGATCGATACCGTTCTCACGCCTCGGAGGTTTTAAATCACAACGTCGACGTGTCCCGCCCGGTGAAGACGATGTCGCGAAACGGTTGGTGACGTGGCCGCGGAGCCATCGTCTCGCTGGGAGTTACATCCCAATAAAATCAACACGTCTTTACGTTCTGCTGATCTTGTGCGAATTCAGCATTAAGCGTGGAGCTCCAGGCGGATTAGCCTAGCTTAGCATAACGACTGGAAGCAGGGGGGGGACAGCTAGCGTGGGCGTGGCCAAAGATCAATCATGCGACGACCAGCACTTTTAAATTAACGTATTTTGTTTTTCTTCAGCGAGGAAGTAAAATGAATAGAGTTTTTCACGCGATAATTTTTTTTTCTTTCCCTCACTTCCTGTCTTCATGCTAAGCTAAGCTAATTCCATTCCTGGCTGGAGCATCATGCACGATACCACAGGCACATATCTCTCTACGTTACCTCAAAATACTACACGGTGTACCTTTTTTAAGGATTTATTAAAATACCATGTGCGGGAATGTGAGATCTCAAAAAAAATTATAAAAAATAGCCGCCGCCCATCGCCGCGGCGGCTGGCTGAGGAAGCCGGACTCACCACATGAAGGATTTTGTTCTCCGTCTCAAACACCGTACAGTCCTGGGGGAGAAGCAGAATTTAATGTGGCACACACACACACGCACACACACACACACACTGTGTGAGTTCTCTGTCTGGGCCTCACGTTACTGAACCCTACACCTGCACACGCTAGATGCCCTCAAAACAAAACAAAAAACACACACACGCCAACGCAAACACACACATTTATTTACACACACATCGGTCACAGACAAAGACTGCGAGTCTCGCTCGAGGAGGCAGAGAGTCTGAGGCTGCTGCATCCCACACACACACACACACACACACACACACACATACATACACACACACACACACACACTCACACACATACATACACACACACACACACACACACACATACATACACACACACACACTCACACACATACACTACCGTTCAAAAGTTTGGGATCACCCAGACAATTTTGTGTCTTCCATGAAAAATCACACTTTTATTTATCAAATGAATATAAAATATAGTCAAGACATTGACAAGGTTAGAAATAATGATTCATATTTGAAGTATTCATTTTGTTCTTCAAACTTCAAGCTCAAAGGAAGGCCAGTTGTATAGCTTATATCACCAGCATAACTGTTTTCAGCTGTGCTAATAAACTGCAGGGTTTTTTCAATCAGACATTAGTCTTCTATATTAGCAAACACAATGTACCATTAGAACACTGGAGTGATAGTTGATGGAAATGGGCCTCTATACACTCTGAGATATTTCATTAGAAACCAGACACTTCCACCTAGAATAATTTTTACTTACATTAACAATGTAGAGAGAGTTTTCGATTAATGTTATCTTTATTGAAAACTGTGCTTTTTTTTGAAAAAAAAGACATTTCTAAGTGACATTTTTTGAATTTGAGTAGTGTGGTTGTACACACATACACACACACACACACACACACACACTACACACATACACACACACACACACACACACACACCACACACACACATACATACATACACACACACACACTCCTATACACACACCCATATATACACACACACACACACATATATATATATACACACACACATACATATATACACACATACACACACACACATACACACACACATACACACACACACACCTACACTACACACACATATATATACATACACACACACATACACATATACACACACACACACACATATACATATATATACATCACACATACATATACACACATATATACACACACATATATATATACCCACACACACACATATATACACACACACTACACACATACACACACACATATATATACATATACACTACACACATATATACATATACACTCACACATACATACACACACACACATATATATACACACACACACACATATACACACACATACACACACACACACATACACACACACACACATACACATATACCTCACATACATATATACACACACACTCACACACATATATATATACACATATACACTACATACACACATACATACATACACACACCACACACTACACATATATACACACACACACTCACATATATACATACACACACACACATACCTACACACACACATATACACACACACATACTACACACATACACACACATATAAACACACATACACACACACACACACACACACATACACACACTCACTCTCTTACACACACATGCACACACACATACACACACTGACACACACACATACACGCGTACACACACACATACACACACACACACACACACTGACACACACACATACACACAACCACACCCACACACACACACTGACACACACACACACACACATCCACACACTCACACACATACATACACACACACACACTCACACACACACACACACTGACACACACACATACACATACACACACCCACACACACACACACTCACTCTCTTACACCGTTCTTAGGGGGCTATGACAACCGTGGAAGAATAAGAGCGATCGGCCTTCAAAACACACACACACACGCACACACACACACACACACGGTTACACACACCTGCTGTACGATGGTGGTGAGCTCCAGGCAGAGCTGGATGACATTATTTCGGGTGACTGAGTAGTCTGCCACTGCAGCAAAGGGAGACCTGGAGGAGCAGATAGCACAGCACTGTGTCTTAGAGAGATCCTGCTGCATTAGAGGAGAAGGACACCAGCACACACACACACACACACACACACACACACACACACACACACACACACACACACACGTATCTCTAGGACTTGGTTCACGAGGGAATTATTAACGTTGTGCGTTTCAAATCAGACGCACTTGTTACGGAAGAAACTATAACAGGAATGAAATTATGTGGAAGGGTCAAGTCAACAGTTCGTTTGTGTTGTTGTTGTTGTTGTTTTGCTACGATCTAAGTATTTATAGGACGCCGTTTTTGAGATAATCCGCGAGGGAAAGATTGACGACGTGCTTTTCAAACCGGACTCACTTGTAACGGAACAAACTCTAACGTTGTGGCAGAAATTAAATAAGGAATTTGCCGGTTTGTTTGTGTTGTTGTTGTTGTTGTTTGGATACAATATAAGAGTTAATGAGACACAGGTGGTGTCGTGGATCTCCTTAGAAATGGGTTACTGCTCATACATACAAAGATCACGTTTATTTTCAATTCATTTATTCATCGAAATTAATGATTTGTTTTCACCATTAAATGTGGAATCTTTAAATGTTATTTAAAAATCATGAATAACACAAACGTCGCTCTCAAGTCGACCCTGAGTGCAACCTGTCGCTCACTTTGAGGAGTCGAGTTCAAGCAAATTTCGATATCTTTTTTATAGATGTTTTGTAGATGCTGCCAGTGGATCTTTACAGTTTTTTTCGATTGCTAAGCGACAGTGGGCACAACTGGAGTCACATGTTCAAAACTCTAACCACAGTCTGCACAGCAGCAGCTCATGTGGACCAAACTCTAGTTTGTTTTTCATTGCTTGAACACAGTTTTCAAAACTCTAACACTTATCCCATGACTTTAACCACAACCTGCACAACACTGTGGATCTACAGCACTTTGTTCAAATGCTAACACCGTGCTGTCAACACTGTGAACCACACATTCAAAATGGAATAGAGTTCAGCCTTGTGCCTTTCAAACACTGATGATTGCAATTTCAGCTGAAAGGCTAAGCAGGTGTCTTGTTTTAGACTTGTTAGTGAACACACACATATATATATATTACAGTATATATATAGGTAGAGGTCAGAAAGACTCATTTTGGAAATGGAACAAGGAAGACGGGTTCGTGGAGGGAGAAGGGTGGCAGGGAGAGGGGGGATGCGTGGAGGAAGACAAAGAGCTGTTATTCCAGATGAAATAAGGGCTACACTTATAGACCATGTCGTGAACCATGGTCTCTCATTGAGAGAGGCAGGGTTGAGAGTGCAACCCAATCTGCAAAGATCCACAGTGGCATCTGTAATGCGAATTTTCCATCATACAAACAGGTGAGAGTTACATCCTTACAGTAAATGAAAACATTACAGGAATCTATTTTGTATTGCAATTATAGAATATATAGACAGATATATTACAGTAAATTTGACTGTAAAATATATTTTACAACAGGACCAGGCTGCCCCAACAGGGGAAGAGGAAAATATTTTCAGATGCGCAGGAAAATGCTATTGTTGACATGGTTGTTGTCAACAATGCAATAAAACTGCGGGAGATTAAAGATAGAGTGCTGGCTGATAATGATATATTTGAAAATGTTAATTCTGTCAGCACAACAACTATTGCTCGAGTCCTAAAGAAACACCAAGTTACAATGAAACAGTTATACACTGTACCGTTCGAGAGAAACAGTGAACGGGTAAAAGAGCAAAGATTCCAATATGTCCAGGTAAGACGTCTACACAGCTATAAAAAATATTTACAGTTAAAAAAAACACTCGCATTTCTACAGTAAAACTGTGCACTTACTGTTTTTCAGAGAGTAATGGAGGTGGAAGCACTGGAAAGACCACATTCATTTGTATTTATCGATGAAGCTGGATTTAACCTTGCCAAAACACGGCGCAGAGGAAGGAATGTTATAGGTCAAAGGGCCACTGTGGGGGTTCCAGGCCAAAGGGGGGGAAATATCACCATGTGTGCTGCACTGGCCAATGATGGTTTGCTTCTCAACACACCACTCATTGGCCCATACAACACAGAAAGGCTCATAGCTTTCCTAGAACAGCTCTATGCTCAGCTAGTGCCAGCAGAACAGGGGGAGCCAGTAAGAAACCCCCAAGTTTTTGTCATAGTTTGCGATAACGTTGCATTGCACCACTCGGCAGCTGTCAGAGATTGGTTTGCAGCACATTGCAGATTCATGGTTTTGTACCTGCCTGCATATTCACCTTCCTCAACCCAATAGAGGAGTTTTTCTCTGCCTGGAGGTGGAAAGTGTTTGGTCACCACCCACATGACCAAATGTCTCTTTTGGAAGCCATGCGTGCCGGATGTGAGGACATGAGTCCAGAGGACTGCCAGGGATGGATAAGGCACTCCAGAAGGTTCTTCCCCAGGTGCATGGCAAGAGAGAACATTAGATGTGATGTTGATGAAAACATGTGGCCTGATGCTGGAGAGAGGCAGGATTAGTCCCTCGATTATTTGTTCGAATTACAGTATGTACTTTTAGTTTCTACCTTTTTTTTCTCATTACTGTAATTCCGTAAATTACTACAGACTATTGAAGCAAACTGCTAATTTTCATTTGCCTTAAAGAATTGTTATGTTCTAAAAAATTTAATAAATCATGTGAAAGAATGTCACTCTTTTCTTTGAAGAAAATATTACTTTGTTTGAAGTCACTGAAATTGTTCAAACTGTAAAGATGAAAAGTTAGTATTTTCTGTATTGGTGTTTGATGCTAGTGTTTTTACTCTCAGTGTGTTCTGAGTGACAGTGTGTGTTACCTCAGTGAGGGTTGTGCATGTTGTTTGGGTGCACTGAGGTGATTTGAGCCATGTGTTAAGAGTTGTGTTGCTTGGAATGAGTTTTGCAGGTGATGTGAACTGTTTAGCTCAGGTGACTGTTCGTAGTGCAGACTGTGGTTAGAGTTTTGCACATGTGACTCCAGTTGTGCCCACTGTCGTTTAGCAATCGACACACACACTCACACACACACACACACACGGTTACACACACCTGCTGTATGGTGGTGAGCTCCAGGCAGAGCTGGATGACATTATTTCGGTGACTGGTAGTCTGCCACTGCAGCAAAGGGAGACCTGGAGGAGCAGATAGCACAGCACTGTGTCTTAGAGAGATCCTGCCACACACACACACACACACACACCAGCACACACACCCACACACATGTATCTCTGAAGAAACTATAACAGGAATGAAATTGTTGTTGTTGTTGTTGTTGTTGTTTTGCTACGATCTAAGTATTTATAGGACGCGTTTTGAGATAATCCATGAGGGAAAGATTGACTGACGACGGCTTTTCAAAAGGCAGAAATTAAATATAAGAGTTAATGAGACACAGGTGGTGTCCTATTTTCAATTCATTTATTCATCGAAATTAATTATTTGTTTTCACCATTAAATGTGGAATCAAATCATGAATAACACAAACGTCAACCTGTCGCTCACTTTGAGGAGTCGAGTTCAAGCAAATTTCGATATCTTTTTTATAGATGTTTTGTAGATGCTGCCAGTGGATCTTTAATAATTGATGATCCCGCTGTCAGAGTTGACCTCCACTTGAATGTGGCGTCTTCCACCCCGCTCATAAAACTCTCGCTAGACGCCCCAAAAAGTGTCCAGGAGAAGCCTCTCCCTCCCTCTGGGAACCGGCCGGTGCTGCACACAATTACTCAACGCATCACTCATGAAATGTCTAATATTGCCATTCAATAAAAATAAAACAATATTTTTTTCTTCTTTTATTTTGAAGGGGCAATGCACACCAATCAACAGTACAACTGCACAAGAGCCAGAGGGGCTGATTTTCATCTGCTCTGAATTTTTTTTTTTACGGCAGCCAGAGATGACAAAATGCCAAATGTGGCCCTTCACAGCCCATCGAGGCGACGTTAGAGTGTGTGAGGAGGGTTGTGAGAGTCGTTATGATCATCACAACGCGCATGCTGAATGATGCACGTGTGTTATGTTTGGAAGAAGTACTTTTACCACACTGTAAAAAAAATACTGATAAAATATGCAAGTATAATCGGGAAAATGTACGTAAATATTACTTAATAAACTAAATACTGTTACATTTACTCAGAGCCCAAAATGAGACCTTCACAATGCTTCAAGATTATTAAAGTAATACAAAAATTATTAACAATGTAAAGCGGCAAATCCTCACATTGAAACCAGCAAATATTTTTGCATGAAAATGTTTTTTCTCCAAATAGTCGTCATATTGATGAATAAACAAATAGTTTCCTGTATACTTGAGTAGTTTAATTCAGAACGAAGCATCATATTTATTAATTCCATCAGTGTGTGTGTGTGTGTGTGTGTGTGTGTGTGTGTGTGTGTGTGTGTGTGTGTGTGTGTGTGTGTGTGTGTGTGTGTGTGTGTGTGTGTGATTTGGGTCATCAGTATTGAGGCTGTGTGCTATATATACTCAGGACCTGCGGCTTCACCGACGGTTCCCTCGAACAAGAGAAAACAACAAGTGGCTCTTGTTGAAGCTCACAGCTGACGAGCTGACTCCATGGCAACGAAGTTCAACTTCCTGTTTACATCCACTAAACCTCATGGGAATCATAGTTCAACTTCCTGTTTACACCCCCTAAAGCCTGATGGGAACTGTAGTTTAACTTCCTGTTGACATCCCCTAAAGCCTCATGGGAACTGTAGTTTAACTTCCTGTTGACATCCCCTAAAGCCTCATGGGAACTGTAGTTTAACTTCCTGTTGACATCCCCTAAAGCCTCATGGGAACTGTAGTTCAACTTCTAGTTTACATCCCCTAAAGCCTCATGGGAACTGTAGTTCAACTTCCTGTTTACATCCCCTAAACCTCATGGGAATCATAGTTCAACTTCCTGTTTACATCCCCTAAACCTCATGGGAACCGTAGTTCATCTTCTAGTTTACATCCCCTAAAGCCTCATGGGAACCGTAGTTTAACTTCCTGTTGACATCCCCCAAAGCCTCATGGGAACTGTAGTTTAACTTCCTGTTGACATCCCCCAAAGCCTCATGGGAATCATAGTTCAACTTCCTGTTGACATCTCCTAAAGCCTCATGGGAACTGTAGTTTAACTTCCTGTTGACATCCCCCAAAGCCTCATGGGAACTGTCGTTTAACTTCCTGTTGACATCCCCCAAAGCCTCATGGGAACTGTCGTTTAACTTCCTGTTGACATCCCCCAAAGCCTCATGGGAACTGTCGTTTAACTTCCTGTTTACATCCCCCAAAGCCTCATGGGAACCGTAGTTCCAAAACCAATACAGCTTGATTATCTTTTAAATAAATGATAATAATAAAATCCCAAACAATGCTTTATATTATTTATTTGTTTGAAATCTGGAAATAAACTAGCAACGTTAGCTGTTGACCAAATACACGTTGAGAAACCAAAAAATAAACAATATTTTAGTGTAAGTGTAAAAGGTATCATCAACATTGAACTTAAGTAGTGAAAGAACCTACATTTCTATTACATAATACAATATTAATACATAAATGGTCTTTATTCTCTGGATATAAAACCCTTTCACCGACACTGTGATCACAATGTAAAGTCTGCTCGCTGGTTAAGAATAAAAAATAATAAAGAAAAGAACCACTGCATCAGCCAAACGTCTCACATTTAAACTCGTAAAGTCTCGGCAGCACGTTAATAATTCAAAGGTGCAGATAATGAGGAAATGAAACGTTCAAAGAAACAAGAAAGGAAGCAAGATTTTAGTCATGAGGGGGGATCATAATGTCCCCGACAGATTTAAAGCCCTCTGCACATGTAAAGATAAAACATATATATATATAAATATATATATATGTTTTATCTTTACACAGGAACCGTAGTTCATTTTCCTGTTTACATCCCCTAAACCTCATGGAAATCATAGTTCAACTTCCTGTTTACATCCCCCTATATATATATATATATATGTATACATATACATATATACATAAATACATATATACATATATACATAAATACATATATATCTATACATATATAAATATATATAAATGTATATATATATATATATATACATATATACATATATACATAAATACATATATATATACATATATAAATATATATAAATGTATGTATATATGTATTTATATATATATATAAATATATATATATATAAAAAGAAAAGTTGATATTTAAGGACACATCCGGTGCCCACGCTGTCACTACCTAAATGAGAAGGTTGTGCAATGTCTCCCGGGTCGTCACAGAGCAGCCGGGGAGTGTGCCGTACGTCTCCCGAGAGCTCTAACCAATCAGCGCTCTGGTATAAGATGAAAGTTCATTTCTAATGTTGCTTCATTCAAAATCTCCTGCTGGCTGTGAATCCACGAGGAAGGATCGTCTCGTCTCGTGGGGATTAACGCGAGACAGAAATCTCGACCTCGTCCACATCGTTCGGCTCGATTATTGGATTCCACCTCTTCGACTTTACCGATTTCCTTGAAATTAAAGTGTTGAGTTCACCGCGGCGCCCTCACGTTAAAAAACTCTTTACAGATCCGAAAAAAACACAAAAGAATGAGGAGCTCCAGAAATGAGAGAACAGGGAGCCGCGGAGCCGAGTCCATCGCATCTCTCCGTGTCGCTTTGCCATTTACAGTTGCGTCACCGTGCGGGGGCGGGCTTGCATAAGTGCGTGCAGATGTAGGTGTGTGTGTGTGTGTTTTTGTGCAAAGTGCGTGGGTGTTTCTATGTATCTGAGTGTGTCCGTGGACAAGGCTCCGCATGCATCTGTGTGTGTGTGTGTGTGTGTGTGTGTGTGTGTGTGTGTGTGTGTGTGTGTGTGTGTGTGTGTGTGTGTGTCGAGATGTCCCGAGGACACATGTGGGTGCCCGGCATTTCGAAGAAGCCGGTGTCAGGGACCCTTCGTTCTGCGGGAGATCGTGTCGAGTCATGAATAAATGAAGTGATGGAGAAGAGGAGAGGAGAGGAGAGGAGAGGAGAGGAGAGAGGAGAGGAGGAGAGGAGGAGAGGAGGAGAGGAGAAGAGAGGCGAAGAGAGGAGAGGAGGAGGGAGAAACAATAGTGAGAAGAAGAAGAAAAGAAAAGGTCTGACTATTTGCTCAAAAGATGTCAACAACAAACGGCTGCAGGAACGTTTTGTGTTCAGCAGATCGGAGCTTAACCACAGAAGAAGAAGAAGAAGAAGAAGAAGAAGAAGGAGAAGAAGAAGAAGAAGAAGAAGAAGAAGAAGAAGGAGAAGAAGAAGAGGAAGGAGGAGGAGGAGAAGAAGAAGAAGAAATAGGAGAAGGAGAAGAAGAAGAAGAAGAAGAAGAAGAAGAAGGAGAAGGAGGAGGAGGAGAAGAAGAAGAAGAAGAAGAAGGAGGAGGAGGAGGAAAAGAAGAAGAAGAAGGAGACGAAGGGGGAGGAGAAGAAGAAGAAAGAGAAAAAGTAGAAGAATATATTAAGAAGATGTTATCTCATCTCATCCCTTCTTATCTTAAGTTAAGTTATCTTATCTTATCTCATCTTATTTGATCTAATATCATCTTAAACAATGAATCAATAACACAAATGGTTGCCTCGGTGATGATTAATTGCCTCGTCATTCCAGCTGTAAAACACAAATAAAGAGCTTGTAGTGATTATTAAAGGAGCAGAACTGTTCTTATAAAACGGAGTGTCTCAACAAACTGCCGACCTCGACATAAAACCCCACGTTGACAATAAAACAATGAATTCAGCTCTTTTAAAAATGAAGCCGCTCAATTTTCTTCTTAGGAAAAGCACGTAAACTCGTTATTGACGATAAAAAGTCATCCCGCTGCCGCCGGTGATCACGCACCTGTCCAGCCAGGCCAGCAGGCTCTTGGCGGCGGTGATGAGGTCGACCACGGAGGTCAGCAGGTCGTTGGGGAGCCGCCGAGAGGTCCTGCTCTCCGATTGGCTGCTGCGGCGCCGGCCGGATATGAAGTTCTGCAGGTTTTTGGCCGAGGCGCCGAGCTTGTGGGCCAGAGTCCGGACGCTCTCCGTCTCCAGGCCCGAGTTCTGACCACAGGGAACATCACGACGTCAACATGTCGACCGGCTCCGGGAGGGAATATTAACGACTTTTAATACATATTCATGAGCAGGAAGGTCGATTGTAAGACTTTTATTATTGATTTCATCTCGTTAGCTTTAAATATAACCTTGTTTACTTGGTAAATCATCGAAATAATACAAAAGTCCTTGAAAAAATAAAATCCCAACATTATTGGAAAAGTCATATAAATGTGTTGTATTCACATGAGTTTGAATTATTATTATGTTTTTAAAAGAAAGACACTCAGAATATAAACCGGCATACGCTCTCGTGCTCACAGAGCACGTTTCTTGTTTTTAAATACTAAATGTTCTCACTTTTTCACGTATTCACCGAGATTTTACTAAATGTTTGGTCATGGAAATTTGGTTTAAAGTCCTGGAAACCCATTAGTCAACATGTGTGTGTAAAATGTAGTATTTAAACAATGAGAATCCCAAAGCATATAAAGTATAACCTTAACCCTCCTGTTATGTTCGTTTCTTACATACAGCCGTGATGGCTGTATGTAAGAAACGAATGTAAGCCATGTATTTAAGTATGTATGTAAGCCATGTTCCCGGGTCAATTTGACCCGGTTAATGTTGAATCATCCAAAAGTGGTCAGAAACCAAAAATTCTAAAAACTATAGTTTGTACATCATCACCAACAACATTATTAACAATTAAATCAGTTTTTAGTGGAATTGAGTTATTTACCCCTCCATAGATCAGAGTTCAATCAGGAGCACTCACTCGTTTTAATGAAAAATACATGTTCAAACTATTTTTTAGGAACATTGAAATAATCTAAATCTAAATTGCATTAGTCTACCATAACATGTATTTTCTCCTAAATTTTATTTGCATTTTGTACGTTTTTTCTTTTCATGGGGTGATGTAGATAAATAGAGATGAGACACCTGTGCTGTTCAGGGTCATAATGACCCGCCCACTAAAAATCAAGCCAAATGAGTCATAAAGGATTTGTATTGAAAGTAAACGTTAGTTATGTTTATTTTTAGTGTTAAGATGCATAAATTATATGATAAAAGATGACCAAAGGCCAGCACACAGTCATCCTCTTGGTGCAGTCGTATGTATCTGCAGAGTGTAATGTAGGACTTCTCAGCAACCATTTTGTATGATTGGCCCTCCTGCTAAGCGTGTGGAGTTTTCACGCAGGGAAAAATAAAGGTTCCCGTCAAAATAGTATCTGTATTTCTCGCACAGGTGGGGTCGTTAGAAAGAGAATGTGTGTGGGTCTGAGATTGGGATGAGACAGGGTGTGTGTCTCCCAGTCAGACAGAAAGTATATTAGAAGTACTATACTACATATCTATTAGTTGAGACATGAAAGAAACCCTCACATTAGTGTCCCATGTCCAATATTACATTACATTTATGTCGACGCTTTTATCCAAAGCAACTTACAATAAAGGTGTATTTAGGGGGAAAGTTAGAAGATGATAAACATGGTTTTGTCTGTAAAGTGTGCTTCTCATGTAGGGTGATGGGCACACAGCAGGATAGAGATGGTTCCCATAACAACCACCTGATTCTTTTGTTTGAAGTTTGAAATGTACAACTTTATATATGGGGTGTGTGTGTGAACTGACATGTGTGTTTGTGTGTGTGCTGATATGTGTTTGTGTGTGTGTTAGTGTGTGTGTGTGTGTGTGTGTGTGTGTGTGTGTGTGTGTGTGTGTGTGTGTGTGTGTGTGTGTGTGTGTGTGTGTGTGTGTGTGTGTGTTGGTGTGTGTGTTGAAACTTGGTGGGAGGGAGTAAGAAAGACTGTCCTACATTTACAAAGAAAGAAATAGTCTAAACGTGACTCTTCTGATGACTTTTAGCCTTCACTTTCACAGCCGGGTCAAATTGGCCCGGGAACATCATCTCTGTTATATAAACCTGCAGGGGGGGGTTGCAAATACATGATATTTTTTTTGGATTTTCTTTTTACGTTGATTACACTAAATAAGATAAGCAGAAGAAGTTTTATACAGAAAGAGTACTTAGAAGTATCTTTCCTAGATTTTCAAACTTTGAAACGGGTCAATTTGACCCGCAACATAACAGGAGGGTTAAATAACACGAATGAATTAGAGACAATAGTTTGATTAAAATTGTAAAAAATTCTATAAAACTCTGAGGTGCGTTCACTTGCAGCGCGGAAAAAAAACAAAAAACGTTTGTTATACTTTGAGTGTCTTAACATTAATTATTTCAAACTCATGTGAATACAACAAATTTATATGAATTTTCCATAAAAATTGGGATTTAATTTTTTTCAAGGACTTTTCCAGGCCTGGAAATCCAAAAAAATTAATTCCATGATTTTTCCAGGTTTTCTATGACCGTACGAACCCTCCTACTTGCGTCTAACGACAACATCAGAGTACTTCTTCCAATATATTTTCCAATGTCTTAAAGCTTGGAGAGGACTTCCAGCAACAACAACAACAACAACAACAACAAACTCACCAGAGCGCAGAGCAGGTCCACGGCCTCCAGGATGAGCTCCTGGTGTCCGATGCGAGAGACGCCCAGCTCCTCCAGCTCGGCGTGGCTGATCCTCAGCAGCCTCTCGCCGCACACGCCGCCGCGCTCGAACACGCCCACGTACTGCTGCAGGCAGTCGTCCAGACCTGAGGCCACAAGCACACGCCTTCATGTGGGAGCACGTCGACCTGCAGTACCGTCGTGTGACCACACGTTTTAGATGCGTTGCCATCATGCACGAAGATCTCTCTTTATAACCCCAAAAAAACGATTTAAAATATAATATTTCACAGTATTTCTGTCGTGCTATCCTGTATTCACCATCCGTCCAATGAGAGACCTTCACGGATAAACCAAGTCTACTCTGATTGGCTTGTAAAAATGGCGCACCCAAAATGAATCACTCTTTTTCTGATCTCGGCGTCACACACACACTGACTTGGTTGTCTTATATTAAAGTTTGTGGGTTGAAAACAACGAAATGTTTTGATGATATGACCCATTCAAAGGACTCAATTCCAAAAATATGATCAAATGTAGCTGGAAAAAAAATGGGAGGTGTTAAGAGAAAACGGCAAGTGAGGTCAGTTAAGGGTGACGGACTTCTGGAAGTATCTTTTATACACGTTATACATGTTTCCATTATGCATGAGACATTCTCTCTATCATTTAACCCCCAAAACACTTTGAAACATAATATTTATTTAATAGTGTCCTGTATTTGTCCAATAAGACCCCTTCACGAATGAACCAAGTCTGCTCTGATTGGCTGCACCAAAAATGAGTCACATGTTTTCTGATCTCGGCGTCACACACATATTGACTTATATCACAGGTTGTGGGTTGAAGAGGACACAATGTTTGTTCACGAAAAATGAGCTTTTAATGATATGACCCCCATCAAAGGACTCAATTCCCCCCAAAATATGATCAAATACAGCCGGAGTCAGGTCAGTTAACCTTTTGGAGACCGCAGACCCCATATGGGGTCTGGTGACTTTAATGCAACAAAAAAAGAATTCATATATATATATATATATATATATATATATAATATAGTTAAATAAAATAAAATATAGTTTTAGAAATTTCAAAATGATATATATTTTTTTCAGAAGTTGTAAAATGCTGTATTTGGATATATTGAGTATCATGGGTAACATAGAAGTGGAATATATGGTTTGTTTCATGAGAAAAATATAATCTAAATTCCTCGCCTAAATTCTCTGGACTAAAACCTCTCCAATTTTGTTCTGCTTCACTTTTTCAAAGTCAAACTCTGCCGGGAGAACATTAACATATTTTTATATGATTTGTGAGAATTTTAAATCTTTCCACTGCCTCGTTCCAAACACATAATCATCCTGGAAGTGCTTTTTTCAATTCGGACCTGAAATCTTTATATATTTTTTCTGTGTGCCATCTTCATTTACTCTTACCCAGCAACACATAGACTGATATGTACACATCTGAACAAAATTATTATTTTTTTAAAGTAAAAATGTAAAGATTATTAAAAAAGCCCTAGTGGTTGCAGAAATACAGCCTTTTTATTTTGTGGAAGCAATTTTCGGAGCAGAGGCCTAAAATAAGCTTGGTCTTTCAGGCTGATGTACTTCTGGAAGTATCTGTTCCGGACGAGTCTTCTGAAACACTCGTACACCGTGGCCACGCTGTTGATTTATGGCGTTCATATCTATCAATTATGAGAATACGATATCCACGTGAGCAGGAGGGGGAGGGGGGACGGGGGGGGGGGGGTTGGGGAGCCTCACCCCAATGACATCATCACTCTTCATGAGCCGAGACACTTCTTCAAAACACTCCCCGATCGATAACACCTCTCGTCTTAAATCTCGGGGCTTTTATCACCGCGCGTTTTCAGCTGCAGGCGAAGTCGTCCGAGGAGAACAGATTCATGTCATAGCGGCAGGGACACCTTTTATTTTACCTTTCTTATTCCCATTTGTCTCGGATAAAAAGAACAGATGCCGTGCTGTGTTTTTTTTGTTGACACATTTGAGCTTGTTCACTTTTTTTTCTTTTTTCTCTCTGCTCCAGACGACGTTTTTCAAAATGCGCAATAGGATTAACGTCGGGGACAAGAGGAGTTCTGAGAGAGACCCGAGGGCCACGAGAGGCATTTAGCTCTTCTTTCATGTTGTTTGTCTTTTCTTTTAGGAAAGGTAGAACATGTTCAAGAGAGAGAGAGAGAGAGAGAGCATTAGCTGTTTCCTCTCACGGTCAAACGGCTCAACAACAAATCAGAGTGAGCGACAAATTTTGTTTTTTGTGGCCATTTTCAACAGATTTCGATGAGGCTGCACAGACCGACACAGACCTCGCATCAACCCTCGTCTTTCGGCTCTCGGGGGCCGTGTCGCGAACGCATGAAGTGAAGTGGATGCGGCGTTGGAGGCGGAGCCACCTTCATTCCCATAGAAGTTGCTCAGTGGTCGCATTGAAGCAAATGAAGTCTCACTTCCGCATTAAGGGGATTATATGGACAAAGGGCGCAAGGGTTGCCCTTCTACCCGGCCTCACAGCGGTAGTAACTCTGGATGTGGATAATTTTGTGCATTTTATGACTTTTATGACCTGACAATTTAAATGAGGTAATTGTTTTTACGTGGAAGTTGATTAAAAATACGTATCCACTGAGACGTTACAGACGTTTTGGTCCCGTAGCCTAGCGCTTAGTCTAGCACTTAGCCTAGTGCTTAGCCTAGCGCTTAGCCTAGCACTTAGCCTAGCGCTTAGACTAGCGCTTAGCCTAGCACTTAGCCTAGCACTTAGCCTAGCGCTCATCCTGACCGGAGCGATGCGGTAACGATGTAACTTCGGCAAAAACAAAGTGATGAATTCTCAATGTTCCTCCTGAATGCAAAACAATGAATGAAATCAAGTCCTCCAAACTAAACAAGTTCGTTAACTGGCCTTAAAACAAGATCCATATCAGCGCTTTATGATCTGGTCCCAGAGCAAAAAAACAAAAGTTCTCCAAGCTAACAAGCTTGCTAACAGTCAGTTTCTGCAAACCCGTTAGCTCGTTAGCTTAACTTGGTTGCTAACGGGAACACGACCATCGGCTGCCGTCCCAAACTCCATTATTACTCTCTTGTGAAACAGTTAAAACACTCCGACAGGGAAGAGTTGAATCAAAACAAAGTGTTTCATGCTGCGCAACTCCGCTAATAAGCGACGTTAGCTTCCTTATATTTTGGGGCTAAAATGCGCAAGTTCACCAAATGATGAATTTACTCTGCAGGCGACCCGAAAAGAAACTCAGTCGCAGAATCAGGAGCCTGGAACAAAGGAGGTAATAGATAGTTAATCAGGCAGCCGCCCAGGTACCAATGAACTCCCTGTTGGATTGTGTAACGGCCGCGCTGTGAGTGGGACGGCGTCTCTGGAGCTGCAAGGGCGCGAGCGTTAGGGTGGGTGGATGCGTGCTTCATTAATGTGCTTGCGTGCGTGTGTGTGTGTGTGTGTGTGTGTGTGTGTGTGTGTGTGTGTGTGTGTGTCTGGGCTGACTGGGTTTGCTGAGTCAAAGGAAAACAGATCAAGACAGAGCGGCTCAGCTGCAGCCCCTGGTTCCCAAAACAATGAATGCATCCAGCGTCTAACCTCTTCACACACACGCACACACACACACACACACACACACACACCTCTGAGGAATGAGCATTGATTTCCCCCGCTTCAAGTGCCCGCTTTATGATACACTCATCTATCGTAACCACACCAACAAAGATGGGAGGGGGAAAAAGGGGGAAGTCTGTCAAGAGGGAAAAAATAAAAACTCAGAAGCCAGCTGCTAAATTGCATGCAAACTATTTCACACACACACACACACACACACACACACAGACAAATTCCATCTCTCATCAGCGACGGGAAAACAGCGTTTGTCGCTTCCTCCCCCTCAACAGCCACTACATCTGAAGTCTAAATGAAGCGTTCGGTTTAAAAATCGGAAAAAAAATAAACGACGTCGCATCTTGAAATCCATCATAAAGGTACAAAAAAAACACCTCAATTCATCTTTTTTTTTTTTTAAACATGATTAAACAAAGATTGTTATTCTCCGCTTGCAATCGACGGCGGTAAAGACATCAAACCACGCAGCTGAGATGTGTGTGGCTTCATGTTTTAAACGTTAAGGTCACTTGAGGAGCACTTTGGGTTCATTTTGGGTGAATTATTCAACATTTTATGCTCCTTCACACAGGATAACAGTGTGACTGTGGTCTCTGTGATGATGCAACATGTGACAGGGATTGCATCATTTCATCCCCTCTTCCTCGTCTCAGGCTGCTGTAAAGAATATTATACAAAAAAA
>NC_079403.1:4972326-5012326 GCF_029220125.1 Pseudoliparis swirei
TACGTAAATGTAATCGAAAATCAGAGTCGAGCCACGTCTCACCTTAAAAAATCAAAATACAAAAGACTTAAAGGATCGATTCCCTACAGGCCTGAAGTCGCCCGATCCTAAAAATCTGTTTCGCCGATGATTTTTTTGGATTCATGCAAATCAAATTCCCAGCATTCCCAGCGAGTTCACATATGTGTGCCACTCCCGTGGCGCGTTCGCCTCAGACGTGCCGATGCAACGCCGTCGCCAAATCGACGACGTGCAAACCTTCTGGCCCCAAACGCCTGTGTGCGTGTGTGAGCCACACACACACACACACACACACACACAAATATGATATATCATGTTTCCCTCTGTCGCCACAGACACACCCAACAGACTCCTCATGAACCGAATACCACACGACATCAACGTGTGTGTGTGTGTGTGTGTGTGTGAGCGCAAATGTCCGAGGACCCGGGTGGAGCCTTCTGTTCAGAGCGTGTGTGTGTGTGTGTGTGTGTGTGTCAGCTGTTCTGCACAGAGGGCCTGGGACGAACAACTCACCATCCACCCACACACACACACACACACACACACACACCCACACACACAGGGGCACCCATGAACACATGCCATATGCACATGACCAACTAATAACCCATCCAATGATGAGGCTCTGACACACAACATCATGGAAACAAATCTTTGTCACGATGTTTTGAAGCGTGTGAGTCAACACACACACACACACGGTGAATAACAAGTATTTCTGATATTGGTCGTCATTATTAGTCTTTTGATGTATTTGTTGTGTGTGTGGAGTGTGCGGGACAGGCTGTGACTCGCGATGAGAGCTCTGATGGGGCGCTGTTAAAGGTCAGAAGGTCAAAGCGTGTGTCAAACGGCAGGTAACACGTCTGCATTCTGATACACACAAAACATTACGCTGACTGGCCTGATGGGGGCGCTGCAGTTCAGAAACGTCCACGTTTTATTAAAGGTCTTTAAACTGGCGAGAATTCACTGAAACATCGCCCTCCTAAATGTGTGAACGAGAAGTATAGATCATTTAAGAAGATGTAAATAATGTTAATATCCCAGCAAATCACAATGAAGTGATAAATTCAACAATAATTTGCTTTAAATTTCAGAAATTATTCGGGAGAATTAGTTGTGTTTGTGATGAAACGGGTATTATTTTCTTATGTGATGAAAATCGATCATATTGTGACAAACTGCAGCTAATAATAACAGATTATTGTCATTAATGCGTTATTTTAAGTAAGTTTTGCCACATCTGTGTTCATAAAGAGCTTTCCTCTGAACTTGTGATCTTTGAGGACATTATTTGACAACCATCAGTTAGTAATTAGTCAAATAAATGAGCATTCAGAAGTCAGGTGTGGCTCGTAGATGATGCGTTTAGGTACCCGTCACCCATCGTAACTCTCGAGGGTCTCCGAGGTTTTGTGGGCGGAGTCTAACTTTACTGATAGGATCTCTAATTTACTTTTAGCACCTAACATCTCTAAAAATACCAACAGAAGTATTTCTTTAAGCTCAACATATGTGTGGAAGGAAAGTCCTGCATGACCTTGATGTTCTCTCTCTTTGCCAAACTCATAAATCATCGTACATTTGTATTTTTAATGGAACTACAGTTTTGGCATCACAGCTCAAAGTTATGAAATCAGACTAAATGTGAGATAATAAATCTGATTAATGGATTGGTCTTTACACGATAGGTCTCCTTTTGGTTGGATTTTTTTTGGGGGGGCAATAACATTGAAAGTTGATTCAATGTTATATATGTTCTTAACTCATGTACTTTAATGACAAATGGTGAATGAAAAGCTATGAATGGGACGATTGAAGAAGGACATCATGATTATACATTAAATATATAATATCCAAACAAGCAGGAAATGTAGAGTATGTAATATCGTACCCATTATTGTCCCATTATTCATTATTTATAACAATAATAATGTCCAAAAGAGTTTTTCAATGGGCACACAAGCCCCCCGGGTACAAACCCAATCAGCCCGGCTCATGAATTATGAATGAGCGTCACCTCTGAGGTGTCACATGTACTCAACGAACACAAATAAACTTCATTTAGATAAAGATAAGACGGATAAATATATTCATTTAGTTGTTTTTTGTATCTTTAATGCCGCTTTTCTAGTCTTCGTCATTCCCCAAATCTCAGTTTGACAGTTTTTACATTCTAAGACCTGAATTTTAATAGTTTATGGAGAGAATTTGAACTCAAACCTGCTTCATTAGTCACGTGTTAAAAATCAATTAAAAATCACAGAATTACCAAAAAACAGATGAAAAAACAAATAGAAAGAGACGATGAAGAAGCAACGTCACACAACAATGCTCCTATAGCTATGTGTGTGTGTGTGTGTGTGTGTCATGGGTAGTCCGGGTTGTCGCAGCGAGAGAGGACCCAAATGCCGACATTACTGCACAACTATATTTATTTTTCCACAAATCACAGACCAGACCAGAACAGGACGACAAACACGCGGACCAAACAGTACGAAGCCACACTGGGAATGAGACGAACAGGGTTTACATACACAGGCAAGGTGGAGGTGATTGGACAACGGGGAACGAGACACAGGTGAACACAATGAGGGCGGGACCAGCAATCACACAGAAGGAAACAATCAGGACCAGGGCAGACAATCACAGGAGACAGACGACACAAGGAATTCAAAACAAGACACAAAACTAAACACAAACTCCAGATCATGACAGTACCCCCCCCTCAAGGGACGAATTCCAGACGGCCAAGCGTTCCACAAGGGCGGGTGGAGGGGAGCCGGAGGAGGGTCCAAGGCTGCAGAAGCAGTCCGGGGGGCGGGCCGCAGGACGATAACCAGGCCAAGAGGTGCGCTCTGGAGGGCGGGCCGGAGGACAAGAGCGGGGAGCTAGGGGACCGGGCTCAGGAGAGGAAGTCCCAGGGGTACCGGGGTCTGGGGATGGGGTCCCTGTGGGACCAGGACCAGGCGACGAGACATGGGGAACCGGGGATGGACGGTGCGGGTCCCGGGGAACTGTGACTGACCGGGACGGAGGCGGGCTGGGGAGAACCGGGACCGGGCGGAACGGAGGCGGAATACCGGGTACTGGAACCAAAACATCGGGGCCTGGAGGCGGCGACGGAACACCGGGGACTGGAACTGGAACATCGGGGACTGGAATATCGGGGACTGGAACCGGAACATGCGACGGCGGAACACCGGGGACGGGAGCCGGTGACGGAACACCGGGGACTGGAACCAGAACATCGTGGACTGGAACCGGTGATGGAACACCGGGGACTGGAACATCGGGGGCTGGAGCCGGAACACCGTGGACTGGAACCGGAACACCGGGGACTGGAACCAGAACCTCGTGGACTGGAACCGGTGATGGAACTCCGGGGACTGGAACATTGGGGACTGGAGCCGGTGACGGAACACCGGGGACTGGAACCGGAACATCGTGGACTGGAACCGGTGACGGAACACCGGGGACTGGAACCGGAACATCCTGGACTGGAACCGGTGATGGAACTCCGGGGACTGGAACATTGGGGACTGGAGCCGGTGACGGAACACCGGGGACTGGAACCGGTGACGGAACACCGGGGACTGGAACCGGAACATCCTGGACTGGAACCGGTGATGGAACTCCGGGGACAGGAACCGCCAACACTGACTGCATTGCCCGGAGGGTCTCCCACATCTCCTCAAGCAAAACATGAGCGTTAGCTGGCCAGGCAGGAACTGTGCAGCGGAAACTGAAGGCTGGGTCCATTATTGGTGGCTTCGTTCTGTCATGGGTAGTCCGGGTTGTCGCAGCGAGAGAGGACCCAAATGCCGACATTACTGCACAACTATATTTATTTTTCCACAAATCACAGACCAGACCAGAACAGGACGACAAACACGCGGACCAAACAGTACGAAGCCACACTGGGAATGAGACGAACAGGGTTTACATACACAGGCAAGGTGGAGGTGATTGGACAACGGGGAACGAGACACAGGTGAACACAATGAGGGCGGGACCAGCAATCACACAGAAGGAAACAATCAGGACCAGGGCAGACAATCACAGGGAGACAGACGACACAAGGAATTCAAAACAAGACACAAAACTAAACACAAACTCCAGATCATGACAGTGTGTGTGTGTGTGTGTGTGTTTGTGTGTGTTTGTGTGTGTGTGGGGGGGGGGGGGGGCTTGTATGTGGCCCCCCCCACATTCAAAAGTTCCTCAACCTGCTCTCAGCAGTGAAGTTTGGCCGGGTTTCCTCCTGTCACACATTACATCATCCCCCACTGATCATCAGGTGATGCGCGCACGCACACGCGAACACGCACACATACACACTCACACACACACACAGACACGCACACCTCCCACGCAGCATAACATTCTGCCAGCCCCTGCATTACTGTCAATCCGTCACGACCACTCAGTGTGCGTGTGCGTGCGCGTGCGCGTGTCACCGTAGCCTACCTTTCATCCAGTCCACCACCTGGCTCGTGCTCCATTTGCTCACCGGCTCCATCACCAGCGCCATCGAGGAAACTTTGCGCCGACTCCTCTCCGTTGCGCGCAAGCGGTGGTGTCCGTAGCCCCCCCTCCTCCTCCTCCTCCACCCCCCCACCCCAAAAAGAGCTCTAACCGCTGGGCACAGCTCCCCTCCCCCCGCCCCACCACCACCACCACCACCAGCACCCCTCCGTCTCTCTCTCCGCAGCCAGGTGCCCTCCTCCTCCTCCTCCTCCTCCTCCTCCTCCTCCTCCTCCTTCACAACACTGCCCCGGTCCGGTCCCGCCCCTGGCTGCTCGGCCCGGTGTCGCGTCCCGTTAACGGCGCGCAGCCCTCAGTGCGGGACGGTCCGGGGCTCCGGTACATTCCCCTGCTCGGTCCGGTCTGACATGTGTGTCTCTTTCCCTCTGTTTCCTCCCCTCTTCCCAGTGCGCCAGTCCGGTTCCTCCCGGTGTGTGTGTGGGTGTGTGTGAGTGTAGGTGTGTGTGTGCGTGTGCGTGTGCGTGTGTGTGTGTGTGTGTGTGTGTGTGTGTGTGTGTGTGTGTGTGTGTGTGTGTGTGTGAGAGAGAGAGAAAGAGTGCGTGTGTGTGTGTGACAGAGATATGGAGTGTAGGTGTGTGTGCAGCCGGTCCGTTACCGACAGCAGCAGAGGAGGATAGATAAGTCACACCAGACTCAACACCCGACAGCATCTCTCTCTCTCTCTCTCTCTTTCTCTCTCTCTCTCTCTCTCTCTTTCTCTCTCTCTGCCCAAATATGATTAAACCGTGCACGCGCTCCGTGGGTGGCTCCGCGTGCGCATATCAGTGAATTTCCCTCTGGAGCATAGAAATCATGCAGATATGATGTGGAAAAGATATCGAGAGAAGATGTTTAATCAGGTGTGTGTGTGTGTGTGTGTGTGTGTGTGTGTGTGTGTGTGTGTGTGTGTGTGTGTGTGTGTGTGTGTGTGTGTGTGTGTAGGTGTGTGTGTGTGCGTGTGTGTGTGTGTTACCTTGCACTCTGATTCTGCTGCTCTGTGAGAAAACTACAAACTACTCACCTCTCCACTTCCACAGCTCATGTATCTGTACCCTCACACATTTACATGTTTTTAATGACCGATGTTGAGGCTTCACCTCCTTTAACCTGCAATAAAAACAGTTTGTTTGTGTGGCCACCAGGGGGCAGTGTAAGACGAAATGCTGGAAAACTCCAGCGGGTAAAGACAATCATTAATCTCGCAGAATCAGTAACTTCGTTTAAATCACTTCTTACATTTTTGTATATAGCTTTTAAGTGATGTCGTCCTTTTTATGCAGTTCTTTGGTTCCCCTAATTTTATGTATTTATGTATTTATTTATTTATTTATCTATTTATTTATATTTGTATCTTAAAGGTGCTAAATAAATAAAGTTATTATTATTATTATTATTTATTTGAAGTGTTTTTTGCGTCCAATTAATGAATGCTAAGCCCGATATTCGACCTCTTTTATCTCTGTTTTTGGTCTCCACCAATCTGTCTCTCTAGCTGTAAACACTCCACATATCCAGCTGCCGGCTTGCGGCCAAAAACAACACTTACGAGAGCGATAAACCAAAACATCGTTGAATTATAGTATAATTTTATCCTGTTAAATGGCCACTGCATCAGACAAGCTAAAAAAAAACTAGTTTATTAACAAAACGTTTGCCCCATACCCAAGATTAGTGCCTCATAGTCACTTTAAACAGGATTTACACTTTTAACCTAATTTATTCCCCCATCATTTTGGTGCATGCAGGTCGATGCCACGTTCTTAAGGGAGTCCCTCCCCCAGTTACGGTACACGGAGTATAAGAGACCTCTAACACACATTTGCATGTTTCCCCCTCAGTGCCGCTCTCCGTCCGTCGTGTCGTTTTCTTTCCTCTCCATTCGGCTTATTTGTGCCAGTGAATAAACTCGGATCCAAGCCGTGAAGAAAAAGTGCTCCAACTGTGAGTCACATCAGATTGTCGTCAGAAAAAAAGAAAAATCTCTCTCAAGACAAATCACTGGAAAACGCAGTGTGCGACTTAAAATCAATGCAACAGGACTTTTTTGACAGCGGACATTTTGATTTAGTCATAATCGGAGAAGTACAAGTTCCTACTTTGCCAACATGGTGATCCAAAAAGAGGGGGGGGGGGGGACAGACAGGTGATGGTGGATCAACAACAACAACGAAGTATTAAAGGGTTAGGTGACCCAATTCCACCTGTAATTTGTTTCCTTTATGATTGAAAATCTTTTTGGTGTTGATTGATTGCAGCAAAAATGGAAATCAGAAAATATTGTTGTTTTATTTTGGTTTATTAAACCCTTTGAGATCCTTAAACTGACTAAACCCCCTAAAATATGATTGATTAAATATCATTATTCTGTTTAATTCAACGTTTTCCATTTTTTTGCTGCAGCAACTCATTGTTCCCCGCATCAAAGACCCACGATGTCTCACCAAATGAGTTCTTATACATATTCATGCTCGCCAGTGGGATGTTAAGATAACACATTGTGGTAATTTGAGTCAGTGCGATCATATAATGAAAGTTTGATTGGAACATTATTCAGTTTAATCAAATCATTAAAGATTCATGGGTTGCGCCACATCAGTGTGTGTGTGTGTGTGTGTGTGTGTTTGTCTGTTGAAGGAGAATTTACTCACCTTTCAAGCATTTCACACACACACATATTACATCACAGAGCATCGCACACACAATTCAGTAATTCGAAGGAAAAAGAAACAACAAGCACAGGAGGTGAAATCACATCTGGTTCCTTTCTTTTTTACTTGAGTCATTGCAGCAGCTGCAGCTGTCGGTGGATGTGTGCAAAGATAATGTCGAGGCTGTGTAGCAGCGAGCAGGAGGACTCACGGGTTCCTTTACCCAACTGAGACCTCTGCTGGTCACACAGCGAGAAACTAAAGCTGGGCTCTATTTAAACCGGAAGCTTTTGTATAAATAGAGACATTATGGTTTGGTACACGAGAACATTCAAATGGCACAAATGCCCAATTTTGGAGACCTCAACTAAATAATCTTCATTAAAAACTCTCTAACTTTTTTTTGCTTAGTCTTTCAAATTCAAACTTTGCAGAGAGACTGTCCACATGTTGTGCTATAATCTGGGTTAGTTTAAACCTTTACTGTGCATCCTTCCAAGAGATAATCATCATTAAAGAGTTTTTCTTTTTCCTAGGTGAACCTTAAATTTCTATTATTTACTCTCTTACTTTTTTTCTGCTTATTTCTTACCAATTCAAACTTTGCAGAGAGACTGTTCACATGTTGTGCTATGATCTGGGTTAGTTTAAACCTTTACTGTGCATCCTTCCAAGAGATAATAATCCTGAAAGTGCTTTTTTCTTTTCCTAGGCGAACCTTAAACTTCTATTATTTACTCTCTAACTTTTCTTCTGCTTAATTTTTTCAAATTCAAACTTAGCAGAGAGACTGTCCACATGGTGTGCTATGATCTGAGTTAGTTTAAACCTTTTCTGTGCATCCTTCCAAAAGATATTCATCCTGAAAGTGCTTCATTTTGTTCCTATAGACGAACCATAAACTTCTATTTTTCCTGTGTTTCATCTTTATTTACTCTTAACCAGTAACATATAAATATGTATACACCTGAACAAAAGCTTACATGTTTTGCCTTTATTATAACACCAACATTATTTAAATAGCCCTTGTTGTTACGGAGCCACACCCTTTTTAGTTTGGGTATGTTATTTCGAGCAGAAACCTAAAAAATAGGCTGGTTTTTAAAAGGTTTTTTTTTAAAGACATTTTCAAGATATCTTATTCTTGCTGTGTTTAGCTTGGCTAAAGATGAGATTTTAGATGATTATTTTTGTGAGCATAATCACATCAAGTCAACAACAAACTACTTTGAGCAATTTTCAAACACTTTTTTCCAATTTTTTTAACGAAATGTAAAGCTACTGCCAGCAGACGGTTAGCGTAGCTTAGCACAAATACTGAAAGCTGGTAGAAACCTAGCTAGTATTGCTAACCTTCTTCCTTAGCTTGTCGTATCTCCCTTGTTCAACTATCACAATGAGAAGTAGACGAGACGAGTTGAGACCACTTTCTGTTAAACATTAAACTACAAGCAGACAGTTCGCTCTAGCTTCTTCCTAAAAAAAACCGCCAAATGCAGACATTACCAAACGTGATGTCCTCTCTGACTCATGAAACACATTCAATAACATTATTTATAATAGTGTTCCCTTTTTTTGGATGTCTTGTATTGTTGAGTTTACGGGCTACTTCTCAAACCGCTTCACAGGAATGATCATAATAAACTGTATTTGAGGAAGTGAAAAGGGGGATTGGAGAATATATGACACTTCATAGAAGATAGTATTCTCTCATTGAAGAGGCAGTTTCACCAGGGACAATTATTAGATATAATTTAAATGCTTTTGTGAAAGAAGTCACAATTAAGAGATCTATGAACCAAGATGACATTGAGTCAGTGACATCTGCCATACACAGAGTGACATCACTATTATTTTGATATACTGCATGTATTAAATCAAAGATGATTTCTTTTGCAGCAACGGGCCATGTGACCGATGTATACGTTGTAAAGTAACACCAATGAATCAAAAAATACTTATTTCAGGCTTTTAAAATTACTCAAGTACAATGTAGCTATTTTGCTGTTACAAATATTGTAATTTTTACTCCACTACAGCTTTTCAATAACTTTTGCAGATTGAAATTACTGTTCCAAAGTATATTTAACTAATAAATGTGTGCGTTATCACAGATAGATAATATATGTTATTATGTAATTGTCCATTCTGCTCAACAAGTATTGATACGTTTGAATGCAGGACTTTTATATTTACCTGTATTAGTATTTGGTGCATTTAGCGAAGTAAAATATCCCAATATATTTATTCCAGAGCACTTTTTTTTAAAAATGATATACCTTAAATGCAACGTTGCCTTCAAATTGACCTTCAACTTATTTTTGATAATAGAAAAAATATATATATATATATTTGACCATTAATGTCATTACTCCGGCTCACACCTGTGTACTAATGCACCAAGTCTTTATTACCTTCGCATTGAAAATGCGGAAGGTTATGTTTTGATCGCCGTGTATTTATTTATTTATTTATTTATTTGTATGCGTGTTATTCGCATAACAAAAAAGTTTTAAACCGAATCGCATGAAATTTGGTGGGATGATTGGTTATTATCCGCGGACCATTTGATTAGATTTTGGGATCGATCGGGTCAAAGGTCAAGGTCAAGGTCATGAAAAGGTAAAAATCTTCTTGAATCGCATGAAATTTGGTGGGATGATTGGTTATTATCCGGGGACCATTTGATTAGATTTTGGGATCGATCAGGTCAAAGGTCAAGGTCAAGGTCATGGAAAGGTCAAAATCTTCTTTTTACGGTCAATTTTTATCCAATTGGCATTCAACTAATGCCAAAATGTTCATAATTCAATGCCCAATCTTGTGATATGCGAACGTATGCGCTCTACCGAGTGCCCATTCTAGTCTCATCATGTTTCAATGAGTTTGACCTGCCTCTACTGACCTCATTTTCTTCCTCCTGATGGAGGCACCGTATCTACCAAGCAGAAGAGAAGAGGAAGTGCTGGTTCTGCATCCTGTTTTTGAGGAAGCGAGTAAAACCACAAATCCCTGCATTAAAAAAAAAAGTGAATAAAAAGGACTCACATGGACACCTTAGACGTGTTAGAAGATGTTTAACATTCTTTAAAGAGATGAATTAGTGTATGTGTCTGGGTACATGATATATTTGACATGACGTCCCGAAAAATAACTAGACAACATTTTGCTCAAAACCACCTTTTTCCTGAAGGTCCTGCCTTGAACTCTCACTTCCCCACTTGATTTGTACGAAAGAGGACGGAGACGGCGTCGGCAGCACGAGAGGAACATGTGAGAGAAATCGTTCTCACTATTTTCATCCGAGAGGAGCATTTTATTGGAACAAATGATGATCATTAAATTAGGAGATCCTGTGGATTAGACACCCTGTGATTAATCGGCTCTTCTTTGTGTGACAGTGAGTATCAGAAACCACTTTTGTGTATTTTATAATCAGGTTAAATAATGTTCTGATGACATTCATTTACCGCAGTGTTCATATTTTCAGTATCTTTTTTTGTTTCTTACTGTTTTTGATGGGGATTTTTTTGTATTGGATTTTCAGGATCTCCAGATTGATCTCCAATTGAGAAATTGCAAGTCCTAGATAATAAAAAGATATAAAAATGGCTCCCAGAGTGAAAGACGACAAAACAATGCAAAACACAGAATTAGAATATTTTAAACTGAGTTTTATTTTGCTCTTGCTGAATATCATCCCAGCCACAGGATATTACCTGAAGTCTTGCCATGTCAGTGACGACAACGCCATATGTACCAACAGCAAATTCAAGGAGGTTCCCCAATACATCCCCTCAACGGTTAAAGGTTTTTACTTGTCTGCGAACAAAATTACAAAATTACAAGCTTCAGATTTTAAAAACCATTCCGCTTTGACGCAATTAGACCTGAAACGCAACTACATTTCGAAGATAGGCCCGGGCGTCTTTGCCAATCTGATTTACCTCAAGACATTAAATCTAAATCACAACAAGCTCGTTGAACTTGGAGATGATCTTTTTCAGGGTTTGCTCAACCTCACGGAGCTCAGAATCAATAATAATCGCATCAGGTTGCTGGCGTCCACCTCTTTTAAGTCTTTGACAAGCTTGACGGTTTTGGACATCTCCATCAACCGACTGCACACCTTGACGAACGTTCGCACTATATTACAGCACCTGCCGAATCTACGGGCGCTGTCGGTGGGAAGTAACACCATAACCACTTTTAATTCGTCGGAATTGACCGACGGCTCGCTAAATCTCGTTTTCCTCGATGTGTCTGGAAATCCAATCGACGTCTTCAGGGTCACCGCGGATGTTTTTCCAAATCTCACCTGGTTAGACATCGGCCTTTCTTCTCCGAAGAAACCGATGAGATGGGACATTCAGAACAAGACTTTTCTCAGTCGAGTGATTACTCTTGGTATCAGTGGGCAACAAATCGATAACGATGCCATGAAAACGTTACGGGAGAACTTCAACCCCTCACTGAAGACTCTGAGGATGAATGGAATGAAAAATACACAACTAACAGCACTAATCAACGTTTCCTGCTCCATCCCAACAGTCTCCAAACTCCAACTTGAAAATAACAACCTACTTTATGTCAATGCACAATTCTTCCAGTTGTGTATTAAAATAAGAGAGATAGATCTAGACAGAAATACAATACGAAAAATCAGCGACGAGGCCTTCAGATCCCTGCAAGGGTTAAAGACCTTGAGTCTGAGTAAAAACAAACTTCTATTTGTTCCAGCCGCCACACGGAATATACCAACTCTCAGAGAGCTGGATCTCAGCAAGAATTACATCAAAACACTCGATTGCAACGATTTCGCCAATCTGACAAAGCTCAGTCATCTCAGCCTTAATGAGAATTTAATCTCAGCTCTAAAAGGGTGCGTTTTCAAGGATTTGATACGATTGGAGGTTTTAAAGCTACAGAACAACAGCATCACTCAACTCGGCGGTGCTTTCCAGAAGTACCTGCCAAATCTAAAACAACTGCGTTTGAGTCTAAATAAACTCACCGCTATTAAGAGCGGGGAATTTAAGGACCTGCAGTCACTCCAGAACTTGACATTAAACAATAATCAAATTGTTGGACTTGAAAAAGGGTCTTTTTTTGGATTACGCAATCTAACCAATTTTCTGCTGAACGACAATAAAATAAATGAACTACCCAAAGGAGTATTCAATGATCTGATCAATTTAAAAGCGTTGTATTTGATGAACAATAACATTAAATACCGGGATGCAACAGCTTTGACTAATCCACCATTTTCTAAACTGTCCCGTTTGGAGACGTTGGTGTTTCTTGGAAACAGCCGTCGGGGGAAGTCTATGCTGCCTTCCAACTTCCTTCAAGGTTTGACTAATCTTTTGTTTTTCGACACCAGGAACGCTCAACTTCTATCCTTGCACAAAGACACGTTTACTTACACGCCACAATTGCAAAAACTTAACTTAAACTCAAATGACATCAAATATTTCTGTCCGGAGTTGTTTCACCCAATCCGAGGCCTTAAATCTCTCTACATATCCACGAAAAGTCTTCAGTCTTTAGATTTCTTGATAAAAGCCAACCTTACCGAGCTGAACTTTCTGCAGGCGAGAAAGAATCAATATTCAGTTTTCAGTGAAGAAGTTATAAAGTCCCTACCGGCTCTCGTCTACCTCGATCTTCAAACCAATAGTTTCACCTGTAACTGCGACAACGCCTGGTTCCAACATTGGGTCGTCACGGACAAACAAACACAAGTTTACGACGCCGACAACTTTGTGTGCAACTATCCTTCAGACCTTAACGGTAAGAAGCTGTTGGACTTCGACATCCAATCCTGCATAGTGGACACAGAGTTCATCTTATTCATCTCCACCATGTGCATGATCCTCCTGGTTATGTTGGTGTCCGTCACCAACCATTTCCTTGGGTGGCAGCTGGCCTACGCCTACTACCTCTTTCGGGCTTTACTCTTTGACTTAAAGCTTAAAAACAAGCACGATCCCAATCAGTATGACGCCTTCGTCTCCTACAACAACCACGATGAGCCGTGGGTCATGAGGGAGCTGGTGCCAAGACTGGAAGGGGAGCAGGGCTGGAAGTTGTGTCTGCACCATCGAGACTTTGAGCCAGGTGAGGAAGTCGAAGAAAAAAAAAGTGTTAGCCGTGTTTTGTGGATTGGCTTTTGGGATGGGGATGTCTGCCGGTCGGTTGGTTCAGGGTTTAGGATACGTCTCTGGAGAGCAATGCAAGCATCATTGGTCATCTGGCGACTGGTTGGGTAAAGGGGTTTGTATATGTACTGAGAGGGTAGTTTGGGAATGAATGAACAAATGTTCTCTCAGCACGACGGTTGGTTTTCACACCGTACTTACGATTTTTGATTGCTCTCTGGGAATGTTCCAGAAAAGGAGGTACAGAAAGGCAGACGGGGGGAAAAAACAACCCAAACTAGGAAGCTGCCAATAGTTGTGGATCTCATTTATTTCGTGCATACATTCATATCCACCCTCAGAATGAAATGCAAGGATTTAACGTTTATAGTCAGGGTTTTTATTCCGTCCAATTCTTTGATTTATGGCCAAATACCTGCAAAACTAATTAATTTGCCTTCAGCCTCAGATGCTCAAATCCCCACATGTGCCTGTAAGTACGGCCCCACAGCTGTGCTCTTATGTATCGATGTAGCTGCAACTTTTCTATCTTCAATGCTCAGCACATTCGACTGTACCAATCGGGTCTTGAATGAAGCCGTTCTTTATGATGATGGCGTTGACGGCGTTGAAGGTTTGATAGTTTCAACTACCAGAAAGTTAAGGGTTGCTGTTCTGCCAATTGGTGCTGCTCTTTCGTAGAAAGCTTGAATGCAGAACTAATACCCCTGATGGAAAATATCTGCATGTGCATCAGTTGTTTTGTACTTCCATCTATACTCCAGAGGGTGTCGCCATGGTACCTGTCGTAATGCACCATCAGAGGATCTAATAAGGCGAATAGAGGCTTTTCTTTCTGACGACTCTCTTCTCACTTCCTCAGGCAAACCCATCATCGACAACATCACAGATGCCATCTACGGAAGCAGGAAGACCATCTGTGTGATCAGTCGCCGATACCTCAAGAGCGAGTGGTGCTCCAGTGAGCTCCAGGTGGCCAGGTAAACTCGTCAGCCGACACGCGGTCGACATCTCGACGTGAAGCCAGTTCCTGTGACAGAGACGTCGATTCTTTCGTCCGCTGTATAGCTACCGTCTGTTCGCCGAGCAGAAGGACGTGCTGATCCTGGTGTTTCTGGAGGACATCCCCATCGCTCAGCTGTCGCCGTACTACCGCACGAGGAAGCTGCTGAAGAGGCGCACCTACCTGAGCTGGCCTCGAGCCGAGGAGCACCCCGAGGTGTTCTGGGAGAAGCTCCGGCAGGCTCTGACGACCAGAGAAGATCCGGAGGGGGATCGGTTCCTCCTCACCGTGGCGGACAGACGGTGATGTGGAGTTGATCTTTACAGCCAGTGTCTTTGGGGCTGGAGGGGCGACTGTGGGTCCGGTCAGTGGTTAGCAGGTCAGTCGTTCTATCAGGGGGTTGGCGGTTCAATCCCCACCCTAGGCGACGTGTCCTTGATTGAGCAAGACACTTTCCCCTGAGTTGCTCCCTGTAGCTGTTTCTACGGTGGATGAATGTAAGTAGCTTTCAATAAAAGCATTAGCTAAATGACATGTAATCATGAGTCTTCTGGGGAATTTGTTGTCTTGTTTTTCCACACAAAATGGCCGTAAAGTGTATCTGGAGGAGGTTGCCGACTCGCTTTTAAGACCATCTTGATCAGCTGGTCTTACTGGTCTTACTGGTCTCACTGAAATGGAAAATGAAGAGTCTCAACTCCAAGAGTTCCCATTCAACCAAACTGCAATACCAAGTTATGACTAAGTACAGGTTTAATTAGTTGTTCCATCATGTGCTCCTCTAATGAGGCAGTGAACTGATAATCACGGCCCTCTGAGGAAAATTTAAAATTTTGGGCTGTACAAAATAAATTGGATTGAATAGCTGATATTGTAAATATGTTATAGAATAAGATAAAGAACCGACTGTCAGGAGAATAATGCCATCTAAAATACTTTAGACAAATAAAACATCCGTGTCTGGGTTCCTCTACTTGCCACTTATGTTTGATAACAATCTTTTAAATCACTTTCAGACTCATTTTTTATAACTATAAAATGATACCACACAGTCATTTTTGCTCAAATGTTGCCACATTGTCATGATAACTTGCATTGTATACAGTATATGGTCATTTTCAGAATATAGAAATGAAACAACTGGCTGGTAATCAGTAAAAATGTATGTATCCAAAAAGCTTTACATTGATTATGAAGAAAACCGACAGCACATAGTATTGATCATTTTAAATGTGTTATGATATTATAAATGTTTGTTCAACACATAAACCTCATTACAAACTCGTGCTTTGCAGCCACGCTTTTGTTTGAACCCCCAGGAATTAATTTTCTTTCCAAAGATACCAAATCTTTGGAGTGACATTTTAGGGAAATGTAGAGCAAATTATATCTAGAATATTGCTGATTTGATGTCTTCAATGAAGAGCTGCAACAAAGTAATACAGGACATATATGATGCAACCAGGCTGTGGCCAATACGTGTTTCTTTCACAACTTAACCATAAGTGGTAAAGAGTATTTTTGTCATCTGACATTTATTAATTAATTTAAAACATTAATTTAAAAAAAATCCAATAAATGTGTCACACCAAATAGAACAATGCAAACCCTGAGTATTTTTTTATTAGCTTTTTGGAATTATTGTTATTTTTATTGCAATTTTTTCGCATTATTAGCCAGTCAGCATTGTCTTTGTCTGGGAAAAAACATTGTGAAAAATGTCGAACAATAAATGCCTAATTTTGACTTTTTATTTTACTTCTTCTGTATATACAGTATAAACAATTAAATTCTCATATATTTCCAAAGATTGTATTCAAGATATAATGTGTGGATGTGATGAATGTAGTGAAACTCATTCAGACAGACACATGTATTATCAAACATAATAATTTAATAAAATAGTTGACAATATAAATTACAATCAAAACCTTTAACATTCATACTTCATTTTTCTGACTTCAAAATGTCAGAGCTCAGAGATCACGTACACACATGTATACACACATGTATACACACACTTCTCGAAAACAATGTTTTCATAATTTGTTGTTGACACTGTCACTGCAATGTACTGTTCACTGTGTATACTATGTACAACACGTCCCTGTTTATAAAACAGAATAAATATAATAGATAGATATAATTTAATAATTTAATAAAAGACCCCAAAATCAGGATTCTTGGGTCCATAAATAGTTTTGTGCTGCTCCGTCCAGCTCATGTTGACTTGGTGTTTCTCATCGCGGTCTCAAGACTGCTCTTCCGCCTTCTTTCACTGTGCAGAAAAATAGAAAAACACAACATTAGTTCAGTTTAGGACACGGTTGAGAGCGTCAAATTAAAATAAATGTACGGAAAGACGCCATTAAGCACGCCGGAGAGACAGCAAGTGTACTCACTCGAAACACTTCATGCATCTCAGAGTCCACTTGGATGAAGGGTCGGCGCACACGAACCGCCCGGGAAGGTGGAATCTGTGTGAAAGAAACAGGACGCGGTTTAGAGATGATGAAACACGAGCGACATTAATGCACTTTATTATACCAGAGGAACAGTTTCCTCTCCTCGTGGCCTCTTTAGAGTTTGTGTATTAATAACCATCAACTTGAGTGTCTTTGTAGCTGATATGTGTCTCTTTGAAGTCATCTTGAGTGTCTTTGTAGCTACTCTGTCTCTTTGAAGTCATCTTGAGTGTCTTGGTAGCTGCTCTGTGTCTCTTTGAAGTCATCTTGAGTGTCTTGGTAGCTGCTCTGTGTCTCTTTGAAGTCATCTTGAGTGTCTTTGTAGCTGCTCTGTGTCTCTTTGAAGTCATCTTGAGTGTATTTGTAGCTACACTGTGTCTATTTGAAGTCATCTTGAGTGTCTTTGTAGCTACTCTGTCTCTTTGAAGTCATCTTGAGTGTCTTTGTAGCTGATATGTGTCTCTTTGAAGTCATCTTGAGTGTCTTTGTAGCTGATATGTGTCTCTTTGAAGTCATCTTGAGTGTATTTGTAGCTACACTGTGTCTATTTGAAGTCATCTTGAGTGTCTTTGTAGCTACTCTGTCTCTTTGAAGTCATCTTGAGTGTCTTTGTAGCTGATATGTGTCTCTTTGAAGTCATCTTGAGTGTCTTTGTAGCTGATATGTGTCTCTTTGAAGTCATCTTGAGTATCGTTGTAGCTGCTTTGTGTCTCTTTCAAGTCATCTCGAGTATCTTTGTAGCTGCTCTGTGTATCTTTGAAGTCATCTTGAGTATTTTTATAGCTGCTCTGTCTCTTTGTGGTTGTTTTGAACCTTTTCGTAGCCATTTTTTAGTATTTGCTTTCTCTACAATTGATGCAATTCAAACACAAAATCTCTTCACACCCCCAGAACAAAGAACTTTAACTCGTGTTAAGTGTTTGAATGTAACACACATTGTTCGTGTGTATGTATTGAGTCCACTGCCACATGTAGTGTGTAGTTAAGTTGTGAGTAACTGCACAATAGCACAATCACGCAGTACATGTTTCTATGTCACGATAACAACACTAAATAAATGCCGAGCATCCGACGTACGAGATCAAATGGTTCGCTTACATGACGGCGTTGATGTCGCAGGAGTCGAAGATGGTCTGGATGGTGTAGCCAATCAGGCGTTGGCATGGAAGACGCCGTGAGGTGTACATCATGCAGCAGCTCGCTGCACAGAATGAACACAAAAATAATTAAACATAAACACAGACAATCTTTTCATTTTGATTTCAGCATTAACAAATATAGCTCTCTTTTTTTTTAACAAATATATAAAGTTGCAAGATTTAATTCGGTGAAAGCTTTTGAGGACTCACCGGACTGCGTGCTGCCGATGAAGCTCGTGAGGATGACGAGGGAGCACACAACTGCCAGTAAAAACACTCTGCCGCTTGCCATTGTTTGTTATCGTATAGGAGTGCTGGCCGGCTTGGAAGAAGCGAGTGTTGTAAGGTGCCTGAAGCGATTCAGAGAGTGAAGTGTGAATGATGCTGCGCTGAGCTGTGCTTAAGTAGGGAGGAGCAGTCTGGGGGATTTTCCCGCGTTTGGCAGGATTGCGTAACGCCTGCGATTGTCGCGGCGTGTGGACGCCAGCCAGAAAACAAAGTGTTCACATGCTGACGTTTACCTGTGCGTGGGATCAGGAAGTGTGTTAGAAAAATGGAAATTTTCAAAGCATGTGGAAGTGATTGTGAATATCCAACCCCCAAATATCTCAGTGTAGCGCCAGCAGTAATAAGCAGAACAGAAACTTAGTGAATAAGCATTATTAAACAAGAGGAATGAAATATGACACACACACACACACAATTGCTTTAGCACAAGTAGAATGAATGATTCTTAAGAATACAACATTTTATTACAGTAAAAATATCTTAAAAGGCCATAAGTGTTGATATAATTTAAGGGCGGATTGCATATTTTTTATGCAGATTGTCAAACACGAGAAAGTATTCCTAAACTTTTCCCCATTTCCGAAGCGTCGTGCGGTGAAGCTTTCACGGCAGGCGTGCAGCGCAGTACTTTTCTCAAAACTTCCCCGTACAAGTTATTCAATAACTGTCGCTCATGCAGCAACACAAGGAATGTCATGATTGTGTGTGTGTGTGTGTGTGTGCGTGTGTGTGCGCGTGAAGGTGTGTGAGTCTCTACGTGTATCTTTCACCAATTAAAAAAAGGTTCACGGTGTTATCTGAGGGTCAGATGACATCGACACGGTGAAGGTGACTGACCTCTCCACATCAGACACGATAGCACTGATTGGAAAAATGACTTTTAATTTTTTCCGGGCAATTTGTGTTAAGTTAAAGCATGTTCTTTTTTTTATACTAACCTTTGTGTAAAATAATCCCCCCACTGTAAGAGAAGTGCCATGACTCCTGTCTCACCTAATTAAAGTGTTGCATCGCCAGCGACTCTCGCCGAGAGGCCATTATCGCCGACTCGGCACGTCGCTGCTGCGCCGTCCTTAATTAACTTGTTTATCGAAGTTGTTCCCCGAGATTCATTAATCATGAGATGGAAAACAGAGGTGAGCTGCAAAGTCAACGTGGGTGGACCACTAAAGTCCCCTAATGAAAATCATGTAGCTATTAAGCTCTCTTAACCTCAATGTATGAGGATACATTTGATCCCAAACTGTAATGATACTTATTTGAACATAAAACATGATTGTTTACCCATCAACTAGCTGGACCTTCAAGAGCAGCTAACGCTAGATTCAGATCTGTACTTATCGTTTACTGTTAAATAAATGGGATGCTAATTTGGACTCTTAGGAAAAACATGCTTCCACAAAATGTTCTTATTTGAAGAGTTAAACAGCATTTAAAGTGTCGTTTAGTACAAACAATCACACCCAAGCTAGCCCCACCTGAGAGGATACCCTGCTTTATGGTCTGATTGACTCTAAATGGACCATCATTTACGAAATGAACATCACGCTGTATTGATTAAGACTTGATATTAGAGATTGAGACCATAAACTCATGTTTACAATGTTTACAGGGGGAATAAATCGTCTATACGACAAGAGGAGTCGCCCCCTGCTGGCCACTAGAAAGAATGCAGGTTTAAAGCACTTCAGCGCTAGCTGACCCGGAGGTTACAAAACCTGAAATAGTATGACTTCCATATACTGACTGTGTTTCTATCTAGAGACTTTATTTAAATTCTCATCTTTGATAGTTTTGAAAGTATTAAGTATTAGGAAACTGGTCCTCACCTTAAATGGATTTACAAATGCATTTAAGTGAAATCTGTAACTTTCCTTTTATAAGCAAATTAGGCCCAAATGGAACACTTTGGGAATGCAAATCCTTCAATCTTTTATCTGGATTACCGTCGTGATAATGTGGGGAAACTGCCTTTTGCACTGCAAAACCTCCTTTTAGACTTAAATGACGCAGCACTTGTTATAGTAATATATTTGCCTTTAATATGTTGGTACATATTATGCATCAATGGTCAACTTTAGCTTTCACAAAATACAATTTAGAATACCGCCGTGACGTTCACTGAGGAACGGCAGTGATAATACTGTCTATATAATTAAATTCCCTGGTCTGAATTGCTTCATACTCAGGTACAATTTAAATTCCTTGCATGTGTTTGAAGGGCGGATGGCGTTACATCATCATATGATGAAGTGCCAATGGTTTACAGAAGGAAGAAAGGCTTTGGACACAGCAGGTTTGCGTCATAAAATGACACTTGGGACTTTAATGGCGACGTCACAGTACGACACCCATTCTTTTGTGGACTTCAACCTCTTAAAAAAATTTACAAATCTCCCTCTTTCACCTGAATCAGTCTTGGAATGAGTGTTGCTCATGCTTAATTGTTTTGAGGCACGTGCTTACAGGGCGGTTGCAGTTTATGAGTCGAGCAGGAGGTCAACAGGAACATTTTAGATGCATCCATACTATTGCCGATGTAATACTTTGAGTTCTCACACCACAACTATACCTTTCTGCATACCTTTGATGAATATAAACGATAAAGAAACCAAAATATTGGACCAAAGAAATGCCCGAAATCAAATATTTCCCAATGCAAACTGTACTTCTGAGACTGGGGTGTGATGCTAGTAGCGGCTAACGTAGCCTATAGCCGTTAGCCGCTAGCAGAGATGCGGGGCAGGCTGCAGAGGTACTTTAAGGTAGCTATCGGGTTTTGATTAACAGAAGTAGAATAGTAGGAGAAATACTCCACAGGATATGTAGTAGACTTTGATGTGTAACATCGATGGAGTTTACCCAGTGTCGAAGAAATGAGGACAACCGTAACTTCAAGGCACTTAATTCACATGCAATACAAACTTACGGTTGCTTTTAGTGGGCCTTTATGGTTGGACTTCCACATTTAATGTAGTTTACTAGCACTTGTGGGGAGAAAATTAAACATGTCAAGCTAAGGAACTAACGACAAATGTAAATATGTTTACATTTTTCAAACATTAATAACAATGTAGATGCATGAAGACATACAGTACGGAAAGTTTTCAGCCCCCTTTATGTAAATGTTCACTCTTTGTCTCATTGCAGCCATTTGCTAAAATAAAAAAAAGTTCATTTTATTTCTCATTAATGTTCACTCAGGACCCCATCTTGACAGAAAAAGACAGAAATTTAAAAATGTCTGCAAATTTATTAAAAAAGAAAAACTGAAGTATCCCATATGCTTAAGTTTATAACTATGCATACAAATTGACCCTATCAGACAGTTAATTATAGTACCACATGTTGGGCTATGATCTACATTGCCCTCTTCTTTCAGTAGCCTTATATATACACATTTACTTTATCTTTGGAAAGAATTTTTTTTTTAATTCCCAGTTAATAATCAACTCGAATATACATATTTGTATTCCTGCTCTGGACTCAATGAGACGGATAAGGAAAGGATTATAAAGAAAGTACAACAGTACTTTTCTCTAAACTTCCCCGTACAAGTTATTCAATAACTGTCGCTCATGCAGCAACACAAGGAATGTCATAATTGTGTGTGTGTGTGTGTGTGTGTGCGTGTGTGTGCGCATGAAGGTGTGTGAGTCTCTACGTGTATCTTTCACCAATAAAAAAAAAGTTCATTTTATTTCTCATTAATGTTCACTCAGCACCCCATCTTGACAGAAATTTAAAAATGTCTGCAAATTTATTAAAAAAGAAAAACTGAAATATCCCATATGCTTAAGTTTATAACGATGCATAAAAATTGACCCTATCAGACAGTTAATTATAGTACCACATGTTGGGCTAAGATCTACATTGCCCTCTTCTTTCAGTAGCCTTACATATACACATTTACTTTATCTTTGGAAAGAAATTATTTTTAAAAAATTCCCAGTTAATAATCAACTCGAATATACATATTTGTATTCCTGCTCCGGACTCAATTAGACGGATTAGGAAAGGATTATAAAGAAAGTACAAAGTCCCCTTTGTACATGCGCGATGTCTATTTTTGAAGTGGGACTGTCCAGGAATGTGTGTCTCCAGAGTGGGACGCGTCTGCTGCCATTTCCTTGTTTCTGTAATAAGAGATGACAGCGCGGCCGTGCAGCGGGCGAGGAAACAAGCCAGCACTTGCAGTTTCTAACAAGGCATGTTGACGTCTATTTGAACCTGTTTGGGGTGAAGGATCTCACAACTTTCTTAAAAACAAGTATATTTATAATGTATATGTTTGTCTAAATGTTCTTTGTTGTTGTTGCTAGCTATTTTGCACTTTATTACTATTATTATTGCTACAATCACTTTATGTTGGACAAGAGAGAAATGTACTTTCAGATCTTCTGCATGTTTGCAGGAATAGAAGAAAACACAATAAAGATGACTTTGATATTTTTTATACTTTCTGGAAAGATCACATTTTGCAGCCTCGTGGTTTTTTCGTTCAACAATGGCTTTTAGCGTATCTTTAAGTTACGGATTAACGGCAATGAATGTTATGGTGCCAGCAAGTCAAAATAGAAACCTTTCATGCTTTAAGAATATATTTGGGTTGTTCGTAAAAGAAAGACAAAAAAGACAAAAAACACACTTTTTAAGCCATTTTAGCTCATGTATTTTGAATTCAGCTCCCTTTTATAAATCAAAATAGTAGTAAACTGTGAAGCACATCGTGTAGCAACGAGCTTTGTGGAGACCAAAAATGTGCTAAAAGGCAATTCAATATCGTTGGTTAAAAAAAACGGAACTCTAAATTCATGTATGTGTTGTTACATGTTGATATTTTTGCAATTACAACTTATTCGGCGACCCACAAGTGTAAAAAAAAAAGTTTCTGACAATGTGCCAGGTGGAAATTTGGGTGAAAGCCCAAAAAAAACGCGAGACGTATAAACTTGCCGCCGTAAAAGATAAGATATCACCAAAAGTGGGAAGTTGGTTTGATGTTGAGGTAGAAGCTCAAAGTTTACAGAGCTGTAAAGTACACAGGGCTGGGGAAAGGGAACTTTGCTTTGTGTTTGTTGAAATGAAATTCAGGAACTTTTTGGGATTTTATTCTGGAAATTCCACCTGCTGAAAACTAAACAAACATCTACATGTCTATCCAGCGTAAAACTAGACGCTCCATTGTAAAGAAAGCACCTGTTGTGTAACTGGATACGCACTCGCGCCGAGGAAAAAAAGAAAAAGAAGTAAAGTTAGACACCCCCCCCCCCCCCCCCCCAAGATCTCTATTCCCAGGAGGGTGTCCCAAAACAATACTCGTATAACTCCACTGTTCCCACAATCCTTCAGCGAGTTCCACAACTCCTCGTCTCGGGAGGAATGGGGCTGCTCTCTCTTCTGGCTCTGGCTCTTCTCTGGACGGCCATTCCGGCAGCAGGTGAGTCCTCGTCCTGCAGGCCCACATGTGTTCTGCACATGGAAATGTTTTCTTCCTTCTGGTTGGTCTCCGCTCGAAAGAAAGTGGAACGGCGCGGGATTAAAATGATTACGGTGGATCTTGAGGCGGGTTCACAGTCCCTTCAAAAAGGGGGCAAGGGGTATTACCAGGAAAATAATCATAAAATAATATAATGATGTTTCACATCAAATTAAACAGCACAACATGAGCTACAATAATTAGTTAGCCGTTTTAAAATTTTACAAACACAACTCACACAGTACTAAAATAAGAACATAAAAAATATAAATAAACATATTTTTTTCTTTTTCTTTTTGTTATGCTGTATTTGCATGTATTGAAGCCCATTATTAATATAAAAGTGAGATATATAATCTGGTACATGAGAAAACTCAAATGTCACAGATGGTGCCCCATGTGTCAAAATGCCCATTTCGGAGACCTTTGTCTTCATTAACGAGGCTTTACTGTTGTTCTGCTTCACTTTTTCAAAGTCAAACTTTTCAGACATACTGTTCATGTATTGTGGTAAGATTTTTGAGGCAGTATAACACGTTCAGCTGCATCATTTCAACGATATGATCATAATAACAAGCGCTTTTTACAAGGCGGACCTGAAACCTATTAATTTATGCTGTGTGCCGTTTTTAATTTAATCTTAACCAGTAACATAAAGACATGATATCTACCCACATGAAGTGTTTCCTTTTTATTATAACCACCATTATTCAAATAGCCCTTGTGGTAGAGGAGGTACACTCTGTTTAGTTTGGGTGTGCTAACCTTTGACATTTTTGTGGGGGTCAAAAAGTTAACGTGGTTGTCGATCACTAGAAATAAACACAACCTCATCTCCTGCAGGAATTTGAAGATAGTTGATCAGTTGTTGCAACAGCCACCTGCTGAGAATATGAAATAGTTGATTTACAGCTCTGTTTTCTTTTAAGAAACTTTGAACTGATTTGTTTACAGCTGCACTTTTCTATATTTTCACAAGGATCAAGTGGCGATGTGAAAGGAGAGTCTTCTAAGAATCATTTTGGGGGTTTTTTTTGCCCCAAAAAAGATCAGTGGAGGCTTGTAATATAGCAACTTCTCTAGTTTGTTTACAAACTGTCCTGTTTCCAGAAATGTCTCATGCAGAAACACGCACAAACATGCTTTATGAGTTACATAATCATCATCTACTTGTTCAGTCGTTGGGGTTAAAAAGGATTAGCTCTTGTTGTGAAAACTCAGGTTGCGAGATTTATGACTTTAATGAAAAGGTGTCAAGCCGTCACACGGTGTTTGATATGCCGTATAACTTATCTGTCCCTACGAAACGCAGGAAGGCGCTGACACCAAAGGACATAAACCATAAAACCAACAACACTCAAGATATCTTAAGTATTTGAGGTCGCCTGCCAAAAAGAAAACCCTGTTCTGATTAAAGTATCATACGAGTATTCTGCCATTGAGACCGTGTCTGTGTGTGCAGGGCATCGCGGCTGCTGCACGACTTTCTCCAAAGTCCACGCTGTGAGATCCATCGTGAAAAGGGGCGGGGCCGTGCAGTGTCGTTGGCAGGGCATCACAGAAGGGTGCAGCATCAATGCCGTGTAAGATTACTTTGCCTCCTTTGTCCTTCATTTGAACGATTGGCCGCCAAAGCTTTTATAGTTCATATCTTTCACGTGTCCCATTACCGCAAGATATCGTCACAGTTAATGTTTTCAAAGTCAGACGACTTGCAACTTTTTTCTCGTTTCTGTCGCTCTTCCAAGTGTCATGAAGTGGAGACGGCGGCTAGTGTGCGTGGACTCAACTACTCGCAAGATGCGAAACCTACTTGCAATTTTGTGGTAACCACATCAACACACACACACACACACACACACAACTTATGAGTACCAAATCACAACATTTAGGTTCAAAATACTCAAAGTCAATCAAGAGGCAAAGTCCCGCCCCCTTTGGTCGACAACCATGGTGCTATGAATTACACACACGATGTTTGTCGATTTTAAAAGATCATCTCGCACTTCAAGAGAGTTGCATTTTGTTGTAGAACTGTTGAAGTAGAGAAAGACTAAACACCCTCAGGCAGGGGTGTCAAACTCATGTTCACCGTGGGCCACAACAGCGTCATGGCCGCCTCTTAAAGGGCCGGAAACACTTTATAAACTCCCCGACCATACTGTTAAATAACTCTCTTTGCATTAGAATTTTGTTTATTTGAGTGTAGACATATTGTACATAAGAAAATATCTCCGATAGTACAACATAAATCCATTTAATTTGAAACCTTCAAAATAAAAGCACGGGTATTTTTTCTTTAATTTCTTTAACCCTTGTGTTGCCTCTGGGTCATTTTGACCCGATTCAATGTTTCACCCTCCTGTTACCTTTATATTTACTAACATATTTTACCCTTTGGGTTCAATTTGACGCCAGCAATTAAAACCTCCAGAAAATTATTAGAATTAATATTGTTTTCCAAGTTTAAGTGTGAGGCACTTTATGTTTGTTTGTTGACTACCGAAAGAACACCGACATTAAACATTGAATCGGGTCAAATTAATCCTAAAGCGGGGGGAGGGTGTAATATTGATTCGGGTCAAAATGACCCTAAGGCAACACAAGGGTTAAGAAAAGGTGATCACGTGTCTTTAAAGCCGTCAGGGGCCACATAAAACGATGCGGCGGGCCGGATTTAGCCCGCGGGCCTTGTGTTAGACACCTGTGCCCTAAGGTGTGATGTCTCGCAATTCCCGCAAGTTTTCGGGTTCTGCGGAGTAAAGAAAATGCGTAAGTGTCTAAAAACTTGCATTTTCTCTAGTGACCAGCAGGGGGCGACTCCTTTTGGTTGTCAAATCAAACACAGGATGTTAACGAGAATATTCGTAGAATATTAATTTACATCAGCCATGTAAACAGCTCAGTACAAATATTATATTTTTGAAAATATGGGCAAAAAAAACCAACAGAATTACGAGTGCACGGAAACGTAGCGGCTGGCAGAGGAAGGTTGAGGAGCAGATTGCGATCCGAGGCAGAAGGTGGATTGCAGGCGATCGGGATGCTGGACAGGTGGAGGAGGCCTTTGGCGGGTGGAGGTTTGCACAAGGGGCATTCTTAAAATTCAGTAAGCTAACGGCGCCTGCGGCGCGATACTTCCGCAGCGGTTTGCGATAAGGATCTGGCGCCGAGTGGGTGGCGAGTAGATAAGCTGCTGAGCCGAGGAGCGGACAGAAGGCAGGTGTGTTGCAAGAGAGGTGACGAGCAGATTAATGGCATGCAGCCTGTGTGTCGAGCAGAAAAAACCTGGAGAGTGAGAGTGACACACACACACACACACGGAGAAGCAAGGCAAGGACATGATTGACGCATTCGGAGTGGGCAGCACGTAAGCTACAGCCGTGACCGTGACGCGTTGAGGTTTGATTGACACTTCCAACTTAACACTGTCACCTGAGACAGCGTTACGTTAGCCACCAACACACCTGTTCCGCATTCTCACAGCTTTAACATACTTGAAATATGATCAAAAACAACGTTGTGTCTTTAAGTCTTCTACGTCATAAAAAATGTGAGGTCACAGCCTCGGAGGTTTTTTTCGTGGTTTTTTTCGTCTTTGGTTTATTTTTAAAGGGACAGTGCACATTAATAAAACATTTCTGTATGTGCCAGAGTTATTTAGCCAAAAGGCGATTTTTCATTTGTAGTCGCGAGAGGCAGATAGTCACAAAACAAACCTAAAAACACAAGATATAATATAATATTTATACAATATTTACGCTTTCCAATGGGAGCACAAACTTTAATAGTAAGAGTAGTGAATACTCTTAGACAGTCAAGTACTAACATGATATGCAACACAGAGGCTCACACATTAAAAACACACATAGCAAACAAAATAAGGGAAAACTATGTTAAAATGGTAGTTACACAACAACAAAAGACATGCGGGTAGAGATGGTGGTGAGATAACAATCATCACTACCTTGATATCGTTAAAGAGTCGACGTGTTCCCAGGGTCCGACTTCCCCCAGCTTAATATCGTCTCATCAACAAGACCGTAAAGCGTTTTATGTTCTCACGTACTCCATTTCAACTTCATGGGATGTCCATCTTCCTTCCTTTTTTTTTGAAATGTAAATACAAACCTTTCCCATCTCATGCAGTGCAGGTGTATTTTCGGGCCCTGGGAACAGACTGTTGACCCCGTTTTCTGACCAACTCATTGCGTTAACGTTAGCTCAAATCGTTAGCTCTGCGTTAACGTTAGCTCAAATCGCTCGCTCAGAATATTGCTTTTGTCTGCCTTTATAAAATTAAGTTGTTAAAAAAAAAGCTAAATTACCTTAGAGGAGGGAGGGCCATGTGAACAATTTAAGTTCTGGCTTCTTCGATTGTGACTCTACACACTGAAGAATTCAGTTTGTATTCATATTTTTTATATTAATAGTAATTATATACAAATCCCCTAGTCTCTATTGTTTCTACTTGTTCTACCATCATTATTAATCAAACATACACATCTATAAAAACAACTCGCCCTGATACCGTGAAGTAATGCCATTTCACCTGTTTGTGTTTCCGTCCAGCAGCAACAGAAACTCCAACCGGCGACAGCGGAGGAAGACGCCGAGCCCGTTCTGAACACCGACTGCAGACAGCTGTCAATAATACTATAACACTACTTCTGTTACTAAAGTTACTCTCAATACATCTCAAATGTCCAAAAATATTGGCATCAAAATATACTTAAAGTACTCAGTTTGCAGAATTTCCTATTACAGAATAATGTTTATTATTATGAAATATGTAAATCGCTTTAATGTTGCAGTCATTTTGAATAATTTAGCTTCTTAATTTTTCTAGAAAGACATTAAAGTCTTGTTTTAAATTAAAGAAAACATAACCCAAATTGGGCTATACAAATAAACTGAATAACAAAGATGTTGCATTGGAAACTCGGACAGCGGTTCGAAGTGGGATACACTTCCTGTTTCCTGTTTCCTGTGGTCATTGCACGAATGAGTAAAAGCAGATTGGGTCATATTTGCTTTATTTATTTATTTATTTTACCCTTCTCTAAACATTAATGCGGAACTTTCGGTCCCCTAATTTAGTTGTGTTTTTAATTTTTAATTTTAATTTTAATATATATATTTTTTAATGTTATATTTTTTTCTTACCATTCTATTTTTTTTGCCTTGACTCTCTATAGAGCAATTTGTAAACTTTTTTTATAGGTGCTATATAAATATTATTATTATTAAATTTGTGTCCAGTATTTACTTTGGTGACTATGAAGTGGGTCAGCTAACGGGTCGAGTCAGTGGTGAAGGACACAGATACAGGAAACTGAAGTTTTAATTATAGAATACATTATAATGAAATATGAATAAGTACTTCATTTATTTGTTTATAATATTGTGTTAAAAACATTTTGTTCCCTATGTTAGCATCTGGTATAACAATGGAGTGATCGGTGTAAGGTTTATTGTTTTGGGTTGATTGCCTGTTTTGTATTTGCCTTTTTGGTTTTAACTTATGCCTGATGATAATGTTGTGTATGAAGAATTTATAGGGATTTTAATTCACTTCCTCTCTTATAGATAAATCTGACTTTTATTTTGAAAAGTTAAAAGGAATGACGGTACTTGACGGTACGTCTATGGATGTTGTTACGGACTTTTTAATAACGTTTTCTAATAGTTTAAAGGCTAAAGTTCTTTACGGTGGTGATATTTTACCAGTTTAATGAATGTATTGTGACCCAAAGGGAGAAAATAAAGGAGTAATTTCACCAGCAGTAAGTTTCATGCCACTTCATCTCCGGGGATCCGTTACGATAAGCATTCTTAATATCCAGTACGAGACATGCTCTAATCATCTGGGTAAAAACAGAAAGAATTATACCTTCTGTTCACGTCACTTTATACAACATTGACTTATTTTTTATGTGAACATTACTTTTTTTAAATGCTGAAGTTAACGGCACTCGGAACTCACGGTTCATTTCTCACTCACTGCACAGCTAACGTTTTGGAGCCTCGTTAGCGTCATTAGCCGGCTGCTAGCCATTTCTCACAGGGATTCAATGTCCTATTGGCTGACTAGAACCAACATGTCACAACTTTTGTAATAAATGCAGAGCTGCCAACTTTTCAAAAAACCTTGGAGTGAGATTTTGTCGGGGGTGACCAAAATGTTGCCGCGCACGCAGCCACACACGTTGGTGGCTCAAATATCAGGAAATTAGAATTAATGTGGCGTTGTCCCCATGTTGTCCCCATGTTGTACCCATGTTGTACCCATGTTGTCCCCATGTTGTACCCATGTTGTACCCATGTTGTACCCATGTTGTACCCATGTTGTCCCCATGTTGTACCCATGTTGTACCCATGTTGTCCCCATGTTGTACCCATGTTGTCCCCATGTTGTCCCCATGTTGTACCCATGTTGTACCCATGTTGTACCCATGTTGTCCCCATGTTGTACCCATGTTGTCCCCATGTTGTCCCCATGTTGTCCCCATGTTGTACCCATGTTGTACCCATGTTGTACCCATGTTGTCCCCATGTTGTCCCCATGTTGTACCCATGTTGTCCCCATGTTGTCCCCATGTTGTACCCATGTTGTCCCCATGTTGTACCCATGTTGTCCCCATGTTGTCCCCATGTTGTACCCATGTTGTCCCCATGTTGTCCCCATGTTGTACCCATGTTGTCCCCATGTTGTCCCCATGTTGTCCCCGTGTTGTACCCATGTTGTCCCCATGTTGTCCCCATGTTGTCCCCATGTTGTACCCATGTTGTCCCCATGTTGTCCCCATGTTGTACCCATGTTGTCCCCATGTTGTCCCCATGTTGTACCCATGTTGTCCCCATGTTGTCCCCATGTTGTACCCATGTTGTCCCCATGTTGTACCCATGTTGTCCCCATGTTGTCCCCATGTTGTCCCCATGTTGTACCCATGTTGTCCCCATGTTGTCCCCATGTTGTCCCATGTTGTCCCCATGTTGTCCCCATGTTGTCCCATGTTGTCCCCATGTTGTCCCCATGTTGTCCCATGTTGTCCCCATGTTGTACCCATGTTGTCCCCATGTTGTCCCATGTTGTCCCCATGTTGTCCCCATGTTGTACCCATGTTGTACCCATGTTGTCCCCATGTTGTACCCATGTTGTACCCATGTTGTCCCATGTTGTACCCATGTTGTACCCATGTTGTCCGCATGTTGTACCCATGTTGTCCCCATGTTGTCCCCATGTTGTACCCATGTTGTCCCCATGTTGTACCCATGTTGTCCCCATGTTGTACCCATGTTGTCCCCATGTTGTCCCCATGTTGTCCCCATGTTGTACCCATGTTGTACCCATGTTGTCCCCATGTTGTACCCATGTCCCCATGTTGTCCCCATGTTGTACCCATGTTGTACCCATGTCCCCATGTTGTCCCCATGTTGTACCCATGTTGTACCCATGTTGTCCCCATGTTGTCCCCATGTTGTCCCCATGTTGTCCCCATGTTGTCCCATGTTGTACCCATGTTGTCCCCATGTTGTACCCATGTTGTCCCCATGTTGTCCCATGTTGTACCCATGTTGTCCCCATGTTGTACCCATGTTGTACCCATGTTGTCCCATGTTGTACCCATGTTGTCCCCATGTTGTACCCATGTTGTACCCATGTTGTACCCATGTTGTCCCATGTTGTACCCATGTTGTACCCATGTTGTACCCATGTTGTCCCCATGTTGTACCCATGTTGTCCCCATGTTGTCCCATGTTGTACCCATGTTGTACCCATGTTGTCCCCATGTTGTACCCATGTTGTACCCATGTTGTCCCCATGTTGTACCCATGTTGTCCCCATGTTGTACCCATGTTGTCCCCATGTTGTACCCATGTTGTACCCATGTTGTCCCATGTTGTACCCATGTTGTCCCCATGTTGTACCCATGTTGTCCCCATGTTGTCCCATGTTGTACCCATGTTGTCCCCATGTTGTCCCCATGTTGTACCCATGTTGTACCCATGTTGTCCCCATGTTGTCCCCATGTTGTACCCATGTCCCCATGTTGTACCCATGTTGTCCCCATGTTGTACCCATGTTGTCCCCATGTTGTCCCCATGTTGTACCCATGTCCCCATGTTGTACCCATGTTGTCCCCATGTTGTACCCATGTTGTACCCATGTTGTACCCATGTTGTACCCATGTTGTCCCCATGTTGTACCCATGTTGTCTGCATGTTGTACCCATGTTGTCCCCATGTTGTACCCATGTTGTACCCATGTTGTCCCCATGTTGTCCTCATGTTGTCCCCATGTTGTACCCATGTTGTCCCCATGTTGTCCCCATGTTGTACCCATGTTGTACCCATGTTGTACCCTGCATTCTGGCCTCGCAAAGGTCTTTTACGAGGCATCTTTGCTTCCTTAAAGAATTTTAATGTGTTTTAATAACTCTACTCTCATTTACAAAAACATGCCTAATTCTATTGCACAAATGTCTTGTCTTTATGTTAAATTCTTTATAATACATCTTACTTGTTCAAAGTGCTGTTTGGAAACATTTTGAGAGGGTCCTTTTCCTAGGCCTGCAAATAAAGAGATAAATGCTATGTGGGCAGCTTTAATAAACAATGCTCTGATGTTTTGAGCATGCAGGATACCAAGAGGTTAACACGATGCTCTCCTGCTGCTTGTTATGACAGCTGAGTTTACATCACCACACAAAATCACACGCACAAACACAACACATTATTTCAAGATTTAAAGTTTAAGAGAGTGAGAACTTAATTGAACCACATGTCATTAACAGGGCTCTTACGTTTTGAAGACAGGCAAGAGTGACATATCTATCCAGGATGCTTTATTTTCATTGGTTGCTGGATTAAATCTTACCCAGATACAACAGATACGTTTTTTTCTGATTGGCTATTGTGTAGCCCATTTCTTCTTTTTGATTGGCTGATAAGTGGCTCCTCACAGCAGAACTCCAGGGGAGCGCTTGATTCCTCCACGGTGAGGGCAGCGCGGCCAGCTCATGTTTGCGCGCTGCGGCACATTAAAACATTAAATAGCCGAGAGTTTTTTCAGCGTGAGAAATACGATGTGTAGCGGGAGTGCGTGACGTAAGACCGAAATGCGTGACTGTCACGCTCAATGCGTGACACTTGAGAGCCCTGTGTTAACACACCGCAATCTCTGCTCGTTGTGTCTGTTTGAAAATCTTCTTCTGTTGCTAACTTCGGGACTCTTTGGGGTAAATAGGATGTCTTTGCAGCGAATATGTTTATAGATGCGCTCCTTAGCGCCATCTATCGTCGTGGAGTTTGAAAAGAAACCAACGCGCCTCGGCCCAAAATCAGAATTTCTTTTGCCGTGAGAAATTGGTTGTATGGCGTGAGAGCGTGTGAAAACATGCAAAAGCGTGTGTCACACGGCGAAACCGTGAGAGTTGGTAGCTCTGTAAATGTTTGTTTTAAAGTAATTATACCGACTTAAAGCAACGCTGCCGAATATCTAAAATCTAGAAAAGGTGTTAATGAGAAATCTTACAGGACCGCCAGCAGTTTCTATAGCTGGAATGGTCACATGAGGATATTTATACCACAAAACGTAATAAGCATAGTGCTTTCTCCGTGTAAAGTAGTTTTTACTAAATCTCTGTTTACACTTCAAGCCAACATCTTAAGTCCTGACTGTATATTTGAGCTCATCTGTTAACTGATTAACTCCTCAACCAGCAATATACCTGTAATCTCTTCTGTTGTCGTCATCAAGGGGAATATTTGCTCCTTCACAATCAATCGAAGTCACTCAAATCCACAAGGCAGTCTTGAATAAATGACATGATTGTAATGACAATTGAGATGCAATCTTATTTACGTAAATGTGGCAACAGAGGTTAGTCCACGGCATTGTTGTGAAGACTGAATTGATACAGCTGTCAATGATTGTGGTTCTTAGGCAGAAATGTTGTAATGGTGTAAGTGGACAATCTGTACTGAATGAAATGCATCTTTGAGCAATGTCAGAACAATAAAAAAACATCTCGGACTAACTTTGAATTTTCCGTTGCAGCCTGAAAGAATTAAACCTGTCGGGTTGGAAAAAGTGAGCATGCCCCGTGACGTCGCTTAATTACCCAACGCTTTATATTTCGCTGCTTCCCATTGTCAGCTACACCCGCCGGAACCCGAGTTTAGGGGCGGAGCTTCAAAGAAGAGACAAAATGTTGGGTTTGCAGAAACTTTCCCTTCAAGCCTTGAATATTTAAAGACAACAATGGTTTAATTATCATTTTAATAATAACACTGACAAGAAAGTCTGTGAGTCAAACCGGTTCCGGCCTTGTAACTTGTAAATTGACTCACGGACATGTTTGAATATAGTAAATATATCCGTGAGATTATTCATTGTTCAGTCTTAAAACACTTTTTTGAAAAAGATGGGAAACAAAATGACAGAATCATAAAACAGATCATATATATATATATTTAGGCAGATAATGTGAATATACTGCCAGGAAACTGACCTCACAAGGTAAAAAAAAGTTGTATTTATGTTGTGTGCAAAAGTTAAAACAGTTGACTTCCAAAAAGAAAAAGTTGGCAACGTTTTCATTCATTATTTCCGGGTTTATTGCAGTTTTAAAGCATTCGATGAAACAAGACGAGCACGGACATGAAAACAGTCGGAATAATAAATAATAAAAAACATTTAAATACACGAAACACACGAGAGGAGAAAAAAGAAAAGTAACTTCATAAAGGGAAATATGAATAACACGCGTACAGGTGTGAAGGCCGTGACGTGGTGGCGGTTGTGATGTGACCTCCATGCGGCTGCATCGTGTGTGTGTTACACACTTTAAACATTTAGACTTAAAACGTGTGTGTGTGCATCAGCTGATATATCATCATTGCACAATTCGGGATTATTGAGAAAATCCAGAGTTAAGAGACAAAAAGTCAACGTGGTTTTGGCCCGATATTATTTATATAAATTACTACATTACAGAATGAGATGTTGGGGATTGGATTAAAATATCGAGGCGTTTTTTTTTTGGGAACTTCCTCACCAGTTCACGGGTCATGTGTGAAGTCTGAATTTGGCATTTGGAGCATCGGGGTGGTCACATGACCGGCTCAAACGGTCCATAAAGGCACCATTTACATTGGATCCGACTAAGGACGCTTTAGAAAATTGGAAATGTGGATTAATATTTTCCAGGATGTTCAGGAGGGTTCATACACATGTTGACCAACGGACTTCCATGACCAACAATGTTGTGATGTCTCGGTGTGTATACACGAGAAAAACCTTAAATGAGAATAAGGGTTTGTACGGTCATGGAAAATTAATGTTTTGAAAAAGTCATAAAAAATGTTTTATATTCATGTTTATTTACGCAGTTTGATAAAAAGAATAAAGATTTATATAAATATTTATTCTTTTAATTAAACTATATAAATGTTTATTCTTATATATTATATAGTTTGATAAAAATACACATTTACAGTTTGATTTAAAAGAATACATATTTATATAGTTTGATTATAATAATACATATTTATATAAATGTTCATTATTTTCTTTATTCTTTTTTATATAGTTTGATTCGAAGAATAAACATTTATATAGTTTGATTAAAAGAATAAATATTTATATAAATGTTTATTATTTTCTTTATTCTTTTTTATATAGTTTCATTAAAAGAATAAACATTTATATAGTTTGATTAAAAGAATAAATATTTATATAAATGTTTATTCTTTTAATCAAACTATATACATGTTTATTCTTTTAACCAAACTGAGTAAATAAACATTTTTTATGACTTTTCCAAAACGTTTGGGTTTTTTAAAAAAATGTCAAGGACTTTTTCAGGCCTGGAAATAACCATAACAAAAACTCTATGACTTTTCCAGGTTTTCCATGACCGTACGAACCCTGATTCAACCTTTTAGTTTCTTTATAAAGCTTTTACTGCTTGTTTCTTTACGGGGCTCCAAAGGGCAACTAGAGTAGGCCATGAATATGAGATATGAGTCTACAGATTACAATCCTCTTCCTTGTAGATAACGGCCTCCGACGCTCAAGACGTAAGCAACGCAAACGTGTTTTGGCACAATCATCATCCACGCGTTGAGACTTGGTCCGGTCAGATCTGTTTAAGGACATACGATGTGAAAAAAAGCACTTCGGAGAGAGAGAGAGAGAGAGAGAGAGAGAGAGATCCGTGGCAGTGTGCAGACGTGTGCGTGTTTCCAGCCAATCGAGAGTCCTCCTCCCGTCACGCGTCGTCTTCCGAGCGTTCGTCGGGCCTCAGCCTCTCTCGCTCTCGGTGCCGCTGGATGGCCCGCCAGATGCGGCACAGGACTCCGCCCCTAAAGGGGGAAAACGAGGGGTTAATCGCGAACAAATCGACGTAGGAAAGGGCGTTAAAATAATGAGTCTTTTCGGAGAGGGAGGCCTGAATCCACTCCTCTTGGAAGCTGAAATTAATTTTTCTTGTAGCGCTACTTTTCTAAATAACACGTCAGCCGCCAAGAGCAACCAGACTTCACGTCGGTACCGTAGACGTAGACATTGGAGGTCGTCTTTGGCGACCTCGGCGAGGACGTCGGTCAGCGTGTACTCCTCCAGCACAAACTGAAAACACACAACGCGTACGCGTGAGTGGAAGCCGCGGCGAACGCCACGGGACTCGGCGGCCAAAAGGAGGTCCTCGACCTTATCGATGGTGTCAGCGTCCGCCCCCTGCTCCTTCAGCCAATCGGTGAGCTGCTTGTCTGGTTCGTGGTCTGCTGGGATTTTGAAGATGGAGGGAGGTAAAATGTCTGTTTTAGAGACGAAGAAACAAAAAAGAGTTAAGTGCGGAGAAGAGAAGTACAACTGGACTAATAATAATAATAACTAGAATGGGCACTTGGTAGAGTGCAAACCTTCGCATATCACAAGATTGGGCATTGAAGTATGAACATTTTGGCATTAGTTGCATGCCAATTGGATAAAAATTGACCGTGCTATGGTAAAAAGAAGATTTGGACCTTTCCATGACCTTGACCTTTGACCCGATTGATCCCAAAATCTAATGAAATGGTCCCCGGATAATAACCAATCATCCCACCAAATTTCATGCGATTCAAGAAGATGTTGACCTTTTCATGACCTTGACCTTTGACCCGATCGATCCCAAAATCTAATCAAATGGTCCCCGGATAATAACCAATCATCCCACCAAATTTCATGCGATTCGGTTAAAAACTTTTTTTGTTATGCGACTAACACACATACAAATAAATTAAAAAAATTATAAATAGAATAGAATATACACTTTTATTAATCCCCAAGGGGAAATTAGTTCTCTGCATTTAACCCATCCTTAGTTATAGGTGGCGTGAAGCTGCGTGAAGGCCTGGAAGCACTGTTCAGTGCTCGAGGACAGACGACTTGCAAACCTAATGGAGAAGAGATCGAGCCCACAACCTGCAATTTGCAGCCTCTCAGGACTTACCCCACTGAGCTCACGGCGATCAAAACATTACCTTCCGCATTTTCAATGCGAAGGTAATAATAATAATAACCGTGTGTTTACCCAGTGGCCTGTGCCGGGCTCGGACCAGCTCCATGTCGTGTGTCCTCTGCTGCAGCGTGGCCTTCAGGACCTGCTGGAACTCCTTCTCCTTCTGCAGCAGCTCCTCCAGCAGCCTGCGGCGACAGGGACGCCGGTCGTGATATCGTGGCCCTCGAGAAAACTATTAGTCTGTGTTGTTTTTCTTTGTCATCGCGGAAGAATAAAACCGGTAAAAGATAAAAGATTACCGTCAGCAGGAACACAATCGAGCAGATTGTGGTTTTGACACTTTAATTCTACAACACACAAACTACACACATGTTATCCACGTTTAGACAGCCTGTGGTTGCCAAACACGGCCGCACTCTGTCATCACCCAGAATGCACCTGTGTCCGTCGACGACGTGTACAGCGTGCTTTGAACGTAACGTTTCGAGAGAAGCTTTTCCTCCCCCGAGCACAGCTGAGCAGAGGGAGAGGTCACGCTCGTCGGCGGCATCGTGAGACGAGCTTCGAAACGGCTGCGACCAGGAAATTAAAACGGAAAATGCGAAGACGGCAAACACAAAATAACAAACAATGGAAATGCATTTTATTTCCTTTTTTTTTTTTGTGCAAAAAAGGGCCAAAATTCCTTCGTGAGGCCTCCAGACAGAGAAAGAAAAGATCCGAGGAAGTCCCGGGTCCGGAGCGCGATCGCAAAACAATGTAGAGGGCGACTGTAGGTCAGAGGTCAGCAGGTCTGTTTTGCCAATGGGGAGGTTGGCGGTTCAATCCCCGCCCGAGTCGATGTGTCCATGAGCAAGACACTCAACCATAACCTGCTCCCTGTAGCTGTGTCTACGTTCATGAAAATAAGCTGCTTTGGATTAAAGTGTCAGCTAAGTGACATGTTAAAAAGGTGAACAAAAAGACACAACTGAAGATTTTTTACTTTGTTGTACTATTTTTAACTTGGTTTCACGATATGTTTTGTATGTTTTTGTATGTATTGTATTTTGTCCTTTCTGTGGACCCCAGGAAGATTAGCGGTCGCTAAGGCGTCAGCTAATGGGGATCCAATAAATAAACAAATAAACACACAGGTGTGTGTGTGTGTGTGTGTGTGTGTGTGTGTGTGTGTGTGTGTGTGTGTGTGTGTGTGTGTGTGTGTGTGTGTGTGTGTGTGTGTGTGTGTGTGTGTGTGTGTGTGTGTGTGTGTGGAAACAAGGCGGTGCTTTAGAGTGTATTGGAAATTGAATGTCACTTTTAAAAGTTTCCCCCTTCTTTTGTCTCCCGCCCGCCTCCTCCTCTGAAGTCAGAGATCACCTCCTCGCTGAGGAGGCGCACGACATCGTTAGAACGTCACGAGACGTTTAGTCCGACAGAACAAATCTCACCTGGAAATTCCAGGTGTTAAAAGACAGATAAAAACAGCCAGCTAAAAAACCTGCGATCACATGTCGGATCACCGGCGAGGACGGCGGTCGGTTTATTATTCCTACAGCGGAGGCCCCGCCCACTTCACCACAAGTTATTGTAAAGGACGTATTCTTGGCCGGTTTCCAACTCATGACAGGTCGCTCTGTAACGACGCCGCTGATCTTGCGTCATGTGTTTAACTTGACTCGGGACTTTTCACGGATGACAGCAAAAAAACAGCAAATGAGTTGTTTTTTTAAGACATTTTAAACAATAATTTGTCTGGATAAATCATAAATCCTGAAAGCTTTTATTTTCTAATCGTTGAATAATCTCCACGAGCTTTTCGTATTTTGCATTATTGTATTTATTGCCACAGTCGCGTTTGCCTAAAATGTCCAAAAAACAAAACAAAGAAGTAACTTCAGTTAAACTTTCACTTAAAAAAAAAAAAAATCCTTCAGTTTTTCATCTTCTGTGATAAAATGTTGATCATACCAGCGATTAAATATCTTAAAGTTCAGGTCAGGTGTCAGCACTTTTTCTTCTGCCGTTTCATCACCCTGTGGGGTCACATGACAAACCAACGCTGCCCTGCAGCTATCCGTGACATGCATAGTGTGTGTGTGTGTGTGTGTGTGTGTGTGTGTGTGTGTGTGTGTGTGTGTGCGTGCGTGTGTGTGTGTGTGTGCGTGCGTGCACATTATAGGTGTGTGCACATTCCTTCCATCTATTCCGCATGACTGCTTCCGAGTAGAATTTCATCATCATGACCTCACCGTGCCTGGAGCCGTTGTTTACACGTGTGTTACATGTGCGTGTGTGTGTGTGTGTGTGTGTGTGTTGAAATCTTTGAATCACCACATCATATGGAAAAAGCTGAGTTGACACTTTTCTTGACTGCGTGATCTTTCCGTGAGTCGTACCTGTTGGTCTCGTGCTTGAGGCGCCCCAGCTGCGCACGCAGGTGATGGTGCGAGCGCTGAGGCTCCTGCGGCGAGTGGGCGGGGTTTGGCGCGCCGGCCACGGGGTGGGCGGGGTCTGCCGGCGCCGCGGCGTCGTCCGCCTGAGGGGCTAAAACGGGGCCGGACTCCGCCTCCTCTTCGTCCACCACGTCCTCCTTCTCCGCGGCCTCGGACTCGGACGCCGGGCCGAAGTGGGTCTGCAGCTCTGTGGGAGGTCAGACGGAGTTGTTTTTGTTTACTTGTAACGGTGCGCGGTGGAGGGGCGTCATGCGCGCGTGTGTCCACCAGGTGGCGCTGCAGGCTCAGGCTGCGGACCTGGAATGAGGATGGTGATG
>NC_079403.1:5017326-5047326 GCF_029220125.1 Pseudoliparis swirei
CTCTATAAACTCAGGTGCTCTACTCTATAAACTCAGGTGTTCTACTCTATAAACTCAGGTGCTCTACTCTATAAACTCAGGTGCTCTACCCTATAAACTCAGGTGTTCTACTCTATAAACTCAGGTGTGCTACCCTATAAACTCAGGTGCTCTACCCTATAAACTCAGGTGTTCTACTCTATAAACTCAGGCGCGCCGCAGTGTCTCGTTAGTGCACCTGAGGGCTTGAAGGCGATCTTGCTCTTCTTGCCCTTTGCGTTCTGTCGGACGAAGGTGTCTCTGAGGAGGTCCGAGGTGATGGCCCTCTTGTTGGGGTCCGGCTCGAAGCAGCGCAAGATGAACGACTTGGCCTCCAAGGACAAGGACTCGGGGATCTCCGGGTGGATCTTAAACATGCCCACCTGAAAAAAGCCCTCAGAAGAATCAGGGCCTGGAAAATGTGTGTCCAAAAAAAAAGATTTCCAACATACCGTGAAGTCCAATCCACGCTCCTTCCTACCTTAAACATGGCCGCCTGCGGTTCTCCCAACTCGTGGAAGGGCGGCTTCCCAGTGGCCATTTCTATAATGGTGCATCCCAGGGACCAGATGTCAGCCGGGGCCCCGTAGCCTCGAGGGCCCTTATCGATGATTTCTGGAGCCATGTACTGCAGAGTACCTGCAGACAGAGGAACAGATGCTCAGAACATCAAAATAAAAGATAACGAGAGGCAATCGAGGTTTTTTGAAAAGCTCGTTTTCACGGGGGGGGAAAGAACAAATCTGTGTAAATTAATATTAATTAATATACACTTTTATTAATCCCCAAGGGGAAATTAGTTCTCTGCATTTAACCCATCCTTAGTTATTAAGGAGCAGTGGGCTGCAGTGATGCGCCCGAGAAGCAACTGGGGGTTCAGTGCCTTGCTCAAGGACACTTCGACTTGCAACTAATAGGGAGAGCGGGGATCGAACCCACAACCTTGCGGTTGCAGGACGGCCCTCTTACCCCACTGAGCTACAGCCGCCCACAAATGGAACGAAGAGATCGTACTTCTCCCGTAAAAACATTCAGGCCGAGTGGCAGTTAAAAGAAACATTAATCTTCATGATTCATTTTAAGGACGGAAGAGATTTAAGTTATTTTAGTCCGCGGAAAAATGTAGAATTTCATCTGCAGTCATTCTGAGTATATTCGGCATTTGTAGTCATCTCTAAATACTGATGTAAACAGTGAGAGACAGACGAGAGCAACGATGGAGACGGAGGAGAGACAGATAAGCACACACACACACACACACACACACACACAGCTGCTAATGAAAGGTAAACACCCTTCTGCCTCTGCTTGATTAGCTAATCTAATCACACACCTCGCTGGCGGCTGGAGGAGGCCAGATGGCCCCGTGAACGTGTATGTTGGTACGAGCGTGCACGGCGGCTCGTGCGCGCCCGCGTGTCCCCGAGGGGTTTCCATAGAGGCTGATGGCGGCTCTCGTCATTTCGAGGGTATTTGGGATGTTTATACTCGGACATTTCTACGACTCCGTTGATGCTCTCCGGGCCGAATTAGCGACTTGAGATGTGCGTTGTCTTTCTCTCCGGGTCGGTACGACTTTATTTATAGCCTGTCGTGGTGTAATGAGGGTTATGTTGTCATAATTTAGGTAGTAGTCCCTTTTATGTTAAGCTAAAAGGAATAGTTGTATAGTTTTTCCTTTTTTATTTTTTATTTGTTGATATTGTTACATTTCTGGAGCTGAATGGATGGACGTGTGCTTTACCGGCCTTCATCTTGTTTAATTTTTGAACAACAAGAAGAAAAACAAGAACAAGAACATGAAGAACAAGAAGAAGAAGAACAACAACAACAACAAGAGGTTACCGGTGAAGGTCTCCGTGCAGGGGTTGACTCCCGCTAAGCGCTTGGAGGTTCCAAAGTCTGAGATCTTCAGGACGCCGCTGTAGGTGTTCACCAGCACGTTATCACCCTGACGGAGAAACACCAGCTGTTTACGGTCAAATCCACCCAACACCACCAAAAACCACCAAACACCACCCAACACCACCATACACTACCCAACACCACCTAAGACGAACCAACACCACCAAACACAACGCAACATCACCAAACATCACCAAACACTACCCAACATCACCAAACATCACCCAACACTACCCAACACCACCACACACCACCCAACACCGCCTAACACCACCCAACACCACCACACACTACCCAACACCACCTAAGACGAACCAACACCACCAAACACAACGCAACACCACCAAACATCACCCAACACCACCAAACACTACCCAACACCACCTAACACCACCCAACACCACCACACACTACCCAACACCACCTAAGACGAACCAACACCACCAAACACAACGCAACATCACCAAACATCACCCAACACCACCTAACACCACCCAACACCACGAAACCACCTAGAACTACTCAATACCTCCTAACACGACCCAACACCACCAAACCACCCAACACGAACCAACACCACCTAGGGAGGAAGCGCTGTGCCAACGGCTGCTTGTTTCAGTAGTGGCGTTTTGCTTTTATTTTATTGTCTTTTTTTGCACTTTTCCTCTCTTTTTCTTTTTCTTTTCTTTCACGTTTGTCTTAGTTACGGTCGGACACTGGACCATAACTACTTTTTTCGATAATTCTACTGTGGCTTTTGTTCACTTTGTCGTGAGTATCGGTGAGCCTGCAGCAAAACAATGACTGGGACCGTCGTCTACTCGCGTGCTCAGCTGATCGCGCTGTGCAGGCCGAAGCTTCTGCCTGGAGACAGACCTGTGATCCCGCTGGAGCTACGGAGAAGGGCTCGCGGTTGCAGATCGGGTGTCAAGCGGAGGGCTAAAACGAGGAGATACAAACCCTCGGTACCGTCGATCATAACGGGGAACGTGAGGTCTTTGGCGAATAAGACGGATGAGCTCGGCGCGCTGGTAATGTCCGAGAGGATCTTCCGTGAGAGCAGTCTCTTGTGTTTCACTGAGACGTGGCTGCACGCGGACTATCCGGATCACAGCGCGTCTTTGCCCGGCTTCAGGACTGTTCGTGCTGACAGAGACGCTACACAGAGCGGTAAGATGAGGCGGGATCGCTGTTTATGTGAATGAACGGTGGTGCCATCCGGACCATGTGTGCGTGAAGGAGCGCTTCTGTAGCCCGAACATTGAACTGTTGGCCGTGGGGATGCGCCCGTACTATTTGCCGAGAGAGTTCACGTCCGCCATTGTGGTTGTCGTGCGTGCCGCCATCAGCTGACGCTGAGGAAGCTGTGGACACCATCCACTCCACTGTGTCTGCTCTGCTGAATCATCAGCCTGGAGCATTCATGGCTATCACTGGTGACTTTAACCACACCACATTGGAAAAAGCTCTGCCAACCTTCCATCAATACATAGACTGCCCAACAAGGAACAATAAAACTCTGGACTTGCTGTATGCTAATACTAGCATACAGCGCCACTGCCCTTCCCCCCCTCGGCAGGTCTGATCATGACCTGGTCCGGCTGACACCCAGGTATGTTCCTCTGGTGAAGAGGCTGCCGTGACCACCAGGACTGTGAGGAGGTGGTCTCTGGAGGCTAACGACGCCTACAGGACTGCTTGAGTCAACGGACTGGGATGTGCTGTGTGGACCGCACGGGAGGACATCAACAGTATGACCGACTGCATCACGGAATACATCAAGTTCTGTGAACACACCACCATCCCATCACGGACTGTGCGCTGCTTCCCCAACAACAAGCCCTGGATCACCAGGGACCTGAAGGCGCTTCTTAACATGAAGAAAGCTGCTTTCGGGTCTGGAGACAGGATGAGCTGAGGAAAGCCCTGTGCAACCTAAAGGTGAAGCTCAGGGAGGCAATGACTCCTACAGGAGGAAGCTGGAGGCCAAACTCCAGCTGAACAACACAAGGGAGGTGTGGTCTGGCATGAAGCAGATAACTGGCTTCAAGGTGGGAGGGAGACAGCCAGGGGGCTCCTGGAGAGGGCCAACGAGCTGAACTGTTTTTTCAATAGGTTCAGTTCACAGCCCTCCCCGTCTCCTCCACATCACACCTCCCAAACACCTCCTCCCTCTGTCCCCTGCTGAGCTGCACATCCACCGAGCCCTCAATAACAATGGGCTCCTCCCCCCCCCCCTCTCTCTGTGACGACTGACCAGGTGAGAAGACAGCTGGAGAAACTACACCAGCGCAGAGCTGAAGGTCCTGATGGCATCAGCCCCAGGGTCCTAAAGACCTGCCCACCCAGCTGTCTGGTGTCCTGCAGCGCCTCTTCAACCTCAGCCTGAGGCAGGGGAAGTCCCGGTGCTGTGGAAGACGCCGTGCCTGGTCCCTGTCCCAAAGAAGTCAACACCATCTGGTGTTCTACTCTATAAACTCAGGTGCTCTACTCTATAAACTCAGGTGCTCTACCCTATAAACTCAGGTGTTCTACTCTATAAACTCAGGTGCTCTACCCTATAAACTCAGGTGCTCTACACCTATATAACTCAGGTGTTCTACTATAAACTCAGGCGCGCGCAGTGTCTCGTTAGTGCACCTGAGGCTTGAAGGCGATCTTGCTCTTCTTGCCCTTGCGTTCTGTCGGACGAAGGTGTCTCTGAGGAGGTCCGAGGTGATAGCTCTTGTTGGGGTCCGCTCGAAGCAGCGCCAGATGAGCGACTTGGCCTCAAGGACAAGGACTCGGGGATCTCCGGGTGGATCTTAACATGCCCACCTGAAAAAGCCTCAGAAGAATCAGGGCCTGGAAAATGTGTCCAAAAAAGATTTCCAACATACCGTGAAGTCCAATCCACGCTCCTTCCTACCTTAAACATGGCCGCCTGCGGTTCTCCCAACTCGTGGAAGGGCGGTTTCCCAGTGGCCATTTCTATAATGGTGCATCCCAGGGACCAGATGTCAGCCGGGGCCCCGTAGCCTCGAGGGCCCTTATCGATGATTTCTGGAGCCATGTACTGCAGAGTACCTGCAGACAGAGGAACAGATGCTCAGAACATCAAAATAAAAGATAACAAGAGGCAATCGAGGTTTTTTGAAAAGCTCATTTTCACGGGGGGAAAAAGAACAAATCTGTGTAAATTAATATTAATTAATATACACTTTTATTAATCCCCAAGGGGAAATTAGTTCTCTGCATTTAACCCATCCTTAGTTATTAAGGAGCAGTGGGCTGCGGTGAAGCGCCCGGGAAGCAACTGAGGGTTCAGTGCCTTGCTCAAGGACACTTCGACTTGCAACTAATGGGGAGAGCCGGGATCGAACCCACAACCTTGCGGTTGCAGGACGGCCCTCTTACCCCTTTGAGCTACAGCCGCCACAAATGGAACGAAGAGATCGTACTTCTCCCGTAAAAACATTCAGGCCGAGTGGCAGTTAAAAGAAACATTAATCTTCATGATTCATTTTAAGGACGGAAGAGATTTAAGTTATTTTAGTCCGCGGAAAAATGTAGAATTTCATCTGCAGTCATTCTGAGTATATTCGGCATTTGTAGTCATCTCTAAATACTGATGTAAACAGTGAGAGACAGACGAGAGCAACGATGGAGACGGAGGAGAGACAGATAAGCACACACACACACACACACACAGCTGCTAATGAAAGGTAAACACCCTTCTGCCTCTGCTTGATTAGCTAATCTAATCACACACCTCGCTGGCGGCTGGAGGAGGCCAGATGGCCCCGTGAACGTGTATGTTGGTACGAGCGTGCACGGCGGCTCGTGCGCGCCCGCGTGTCCCCGAGGGGTTTCCATAGAGGCTGATGGCGGCTCTCGTCATTTCGAGGGTATTTGGGATGTTTATACTCGGACATTTCTACGACTCCGTTGATGCTCTCCGGGCCGAATTAGCGACTTGAGATGTGCGTTGTCTTTCTCTCCGGGTCGGTACGACTTTATTTATAGCCTGTCGTGGTGTAATGAGGGTTATGTTGTCATAATTTAGGTAGTAGTCCCTTTTACGTTAAGCTAAAAGGAATAGTTGTATAGTTTTTCCTTTTTTATTTTTTATTTGTTGATATTGTTACATTTCTGGAGCTGAATGGATGGACGTGTGCTTTACCGGCCTTCATCTTGTTTAATTTTTGAACAACAAGAAGAAAAACAAGAACAAGAACATGAAGAACAAGAAGAAGAAGAACAACAACAACAACAACAAGAGGTTACCGGTGAAGGTCTCCGTGCAGGGGTTGACTCCCGCTAAGCGCTTGGAGGTTCCAAAGTCTGAGATCTTCAGGACGCCGCTGTAGGTGTTCACCAGCACGTTATCACCCTGACGGAGAAACACCCAGCTGTTTACGGTCAAATCAAACACCACCAAAACCACCCAAACACCACCCAACACCACCATACACTACCCAACACCACCTAAGACGAAGACCAACACCACCAAACATCACCCAACACCACCAAACACCACCATACACTACCCAACACCACCTAAGACGAACCAACACCACCAAACACAACGCAACATCACCAAACATCACCAAACACTACCCAACATCACCAAACATCACCAAACACTACCCAACATCACCAAACATCACCCAACACTACCCAACACCACCACACACTACCCAACACCACCTAACACCACCCAACACCACCACACACTACCCAACACCACCTAAGACGAACCAACACCACCAAACACAACGCAACACCACCAAACATCACCCAACACCACCAAACACTACCCAACACCACCTAACACCACCCAACACCACCACACACTACCCAACACCACCTAAGACGAACCAACACCACCAAACACAACGCAACATCACCAAACATCACCCAACACCACCTAACACCACCCAACACCACAAAACCACCTAGAACTACTCAATACCTCCTAACACGACCCAACACCACCAAACCACCCAACACGAACCAACACCACCTAACACGAACCAACACCACCACACACTACCCAACACCACCCAACACCACCACACACGAGCCAACACCACCCAACACCACCAAACACTACCCAACACCACCACACACTACCCAACACCACCCAACACCACCAAACACTACCCAACACCACCCAACACCACCACACACTACCCAACACCACCTAAGATGAACCAACACCACCAAAAACCACCAAACACTACGCAACACCACCAAACAACACCCAACACCACCCCGGTGCTGTGACTAGGGGGCCATTTGAGAAGAATCAGAGGAAACCCCGTCAGTCTATTTATTTTCTTGCAGCTGTTAAACTTTTATTGAATAATTGTGAACTCGAACAAACAATTCCAGAACTCAACTGCATTTGCAGGAATATTTGAATACTTTGTTTGTATTATTCAATTCATCAATCGTATTTATCTGGCTTTCTTGGCTCGTCCTACAGCCGGTTATATCAATTCCATACTATTGTGTAATGACTCAGCACCCTGGGGTGTCCCCTCTGTCGTCCCCTGAGCACCTCACCGTGACCGCTGGCCGTACCTTGATGTCTCGGTGGACGATCTGGTTCTCGTGGAGGTACCGCAGCCCCTCCAGGATCTGCCGGGTGTAGAAGATGATGGTCGCCTCCTTCAGCGGACCCCACTTGGAGCGCAGCAGCGCCGACAGGCTTCCTGGAGAGAGGAAGAGAAGGAGTGTCCAACACCTACCATGAAACGGGAAGATGACCACGCAGTTAGAGAGACCGCCCCGCCACCCAGAGGTCACAAAGCATCCAGCTCCGAAATCCACCATTTTTCATTCCGTCGTGAATCAGTCATCCAGTCATCAAGTTATCTAGTCATCCAGTCATCTAGTCATCAAGTTATTCAGTCATCTAGTCATCTAGTCATCCAGTCATCTAGTCATCCAGTTATCCAGTCATCTAGTCATCTAGTCATCCAGTTATCTAGTCATCCAGTTATCCAGTCATCTAGTCATCCAGTCATCCAGTTATCTAGTCATCCAGTTATCCAGTCATCTAGTCATCTAGTCATCCAGTCATCTAGTCATCCAGTCATCCAGTCATCTAGTCATCCAGTCATCCAGTCATCAAGTCATCTAGTCATCCAGTCATCCAGTCATCTAGTCATCCAGTCATCCAGTCATCTAGTCATCCAGTCATCCAGTCATCTAGTCATCCAGTCATCTAGTCATCCAGTCATCTAGTCATCCAGTCATCTAGTCATCTAGTCATCCAGTTATCCAGTCATCCAGTCATCTAGTCATCTATTCATCCAGTCATCTAGTCATCAAGTTATTCAGTCATCTAGTTATCCAGTCATCTAGCCATCCAGTTATCCAGTCATCTAGTCATCTAGTCATCCAGTCATCTAGTCATCTAGTCATCCAGTCATCTAGTCATCCAGTCATCCAGTCATCTAGTCATCCAGTCATCCAGTCCTCTAGTCATCCAGTCATCCAGTCATCCAGTCATCTAGTCATCCAGTCATCTAGCCATCCAGTTATCCAGTCATCTAGTCATCTAGTCATCCAGTCATCTAGTCATCCTGTCATCTAGTCATCTAGTCATCCAGTCATCCAGTCATCTAGTCATCTAGTCATCCAGTCATCTCTTCACTTTTTTTTCTTTCTCTCTGGTACTTGAACGCACCTCCGGGCACTTGTTCCATGAAGATCTTGATGTATCCGTTCTCGGAGACGGAGCCCAGATACTGAACAATGTTCCTGTGCTTCAGGTACTTGTGCAGGGCGATCTCTTCATGGAGGGGCTGGGAGTATCTAATGTACAGAGAGAGAGAGAGGGAGAGAGAGAGAGAGAGAGACCAAAAATACATTTGCCTTTGATGTATTCCTCCACCTCCTTCAGGAGCGTCTCCTCCCTCCACAGACACACCCACCTGCTGTCTCTCTCGGGGATCTCTTTGATGGCGATTCGGACCTGGTTGCTGACATCTCTCCCGGCGTACACCACCCCATAGGTGCCCCGGCCCAGCACCACCCTGTTCCTGGTCTCGTCCGTGTCGTACTCGTACTGTCACACGCACATCGATTAAAATCGTTAATCTCAAAACTCGAGCTTTAACACTTTTTTTTTCTCTTTCTCCTGAAATATATAACGTCTGTATTTTGTTTTTCCGACCTCCAGCGTGTCTCCGTCCCCTTCCCCCTCCAGCTCCACGGCATTCCCCGTCCCGTCCGATATCATCTCCTTCACCATGGAGCAGAACCTGTGTGGCGACCCAAGACATCGGGCGACGTCGTCACTTCCTGTTTGCCGCGTTTTTATTCAATACGATTCGCCACGCACGAGCACAAGACGCAGACAAACGCACACACACACACACACACCTACTACACAGACACATCTAGGAGGTGTGTGTCCTCACCGACCGCACTGCTCCTCGGTGGAGAAGTAGATCTGGAAGTCGTCCGAGTTGTCGTGGACGTAGAGGAAGCAGCAGCGCTCATCGAATTTACTGATGCTGGAGGAGATGAAAGATTAGGATTTAATCATAATAATAATCTATTTAATCTATATAGAGCTTTTTAAGGTACTCAAAGACACTTTACATGTTAGATTTATACACCGTAGTCACAGCGACAGGGAGAAATTCAGGGTTACGGGTCTTGCTAAAGGACACATCGACCAGGGCGGGGATTGAACCGCCAACCCCCTGATTGGAAGACGTACCTGCTATCCACTCACTGTCGCACCAATACAGATCTAGACATACTTTTAAAGCATCCTTTGAAGGTTTTACTGAAGAAGTGTTTTGGAAAAAGTGTTGGTCATACAGTTATAGGGATAACACCAAATAAAGAGGGAATAAACAGTTTGTTTTAGCTGCATAAAATCCAGTTTTGCATTTCTTTAACCTCCTAAATTTACATGCATACCTGATGCCTTTGATGGACATCGCGGTGAAGTTCCACTCGTGGATCCCTTTCTGTAATTAAAGTGAACTTTTAAGCATGAAAGGTTTTTTTAGGTCTCTGTTCCGAAAAATTGCATTCCCAAAATAAAAACGCTGTATCTCTGCCACCACTAGGGCTATTTTAATAATTTTTACATTTGTACCTTTTTTTTTTTTTTTTTACTTTCGTTCAGATGTGTACAAATCAGTCTATATTTTACTGGGTAAGAGTAAATGAAGATGGCACACAGAAGAAATATTAAAATGTCACGTCCCAATTGAAGAAAAAAAAGCACTTCCAGGATGATTATATGTTTGTAATGAGGCAGTTGAAAGGTTTAAGTGTGTACATGTTGCACAGAATGGTTTTATATTCAACCAGTAAAACAACATTTAAATGGAGTAGAAACAGAAGGACGAGGCGCCATGTGAGATGATTCTTCTCGATAAGCGTTGTCGGGGTTTCCATTCGAAGGGAAGCAATATTTTCACATAATTTCCATAATTATTTTTTTTTACGCAGGTTTTCTATCCAGTACTTTAATGCAAATATAATTATGTTGATTTATTGAGGTTAATTAAACAGCTGATGGCACCACCTTTTATCAGTTAGTGCTATTAAACCAAAGAAAAAAAGGACACAACAAGATTTATAAAAGTATAAAAATGCCAGTTAAACGTCCAAAGGAGGAAAAACACATCTTGAAAAGGGCTCGCCATCTCAGCCGAGCGTATGTTTTCTGTCTTTTGGCATACAGAACATAAAAACAGGCTAATGTAAACACACTTTCACAGTTATTTGTTAAAGGACTCGTTCTTACCGTCTCGTCAGGTGAAACATGCCAGATGGAGACGTTCTTCTCCTCAGCCTCGTTGTTGATGGACACATACGAGGGCTGGTAGACTTTAGTCAGCTCCAGAATCAACACCTGGAGCACAGAGAGAGGAGAACGAGAGGTTAACCGACGTGTTGGTACGAGTCTCCGATGAAGATCTCATCTCATGTTCGCGTTTTGCACCGGAAACCGCAGTCGGTTGGTGGTGCCCTGCGTGGCCTCCACGATGATGTCCATCCAGAAGTTGAGTCTCTCCCGCTGTGGAGAATGTTCCACCGACTGCTTCTTAAACCTCAGGATCAGCTGCAGGTTCTGCACCACCGAGCGCAGATACCTGGAGGAAGAAAACGCATAGAAACAAGTCCACGGGGAATTAATACAAGAGTAAATAATACACTGACTAGCAACAAACATCAAAAAGCATCTCAAGTCCCTTGAAAATATTCATATATTTACATTTCCCCACCTTTTTTATTAATATTGTTACCTTCGTGTCATGCTTATGGTCACTGAAAGGGAATAGAAACTGTTTATGTCATCAAAAAAGGCGTTCGGCCTATCAGAGCCTCCTGTAGCCAACTGGTCGTGGTATTTGAAAATGCAGAATATAACAAAACCCAGCTATTTTAATTTTTACAATTATTTTATTTATGTATTTCCCATAAAGTCAAATAAAGTAGCTTTTTTTGGGCATAATAAGTATTTTTTTGTAAATGTCTACCAGAGCGGCGGCTTGAGTTTGAAGAGCTTCTCGGCCGCCTGCGTAGCTTTCGGGATGTCGTTAGCCAGCATGCTAACGGTGAAGAACTGGCCCACGTCCCAGTAGTTAATCATTTTTTCCAGGGAACCTTTGCGCCCCAGCAGACTGTTCAACCTCACACCTGAACACAGCAGATTAAAAGTATGAAAAAACACCGTTGAATATTGGTTTTACCAACTAATAACGAGCTTTATGTAAACAGAAAGGAACAACCGAATAGTTGTTTTACATTGGCTACTACTAGCGGATGCTAATTTAGCTGTTAACCGTCAAATTTGCTGAACCTCAATGACACAATTTTACCACATGTTTATAATCTGAGAGAGACAAACGTTTAACATCCTGGATGCAACAAACTATTAATATTTTTACAACGACTGACACATTTGATGATATTTGTATCGGACAGTTTCAGCTTGATTTAGTGCATTTTGTGCGAGCTTGATAGATCAACCAAACGAGACCTGTTACCTATTTTCCTAAGTTCAATGGAGCTCTCAAACTGTTGGCCAGCCACGATGAGGAGGACCGCCAGGTTGATCCCGGAGTAGAGCGTCGGCTGCAGCTCGAAACCCTTTCTGTACCTGCACAAATGTCAACAATCAGATTAGCAGATAACGTAGCGTTCATTAAAAAGCATGCGGAAAGGATATCGGATGCGTAAAGAAAGCGTGCGTGTTCTCACCACTGCATAGCGTTGTCCCTGTTTTTCATGTCCTTGCAGTCCGAGTCCAGGAAGATGTCCTTGTAGATGCGTCCGCAGAGGCAGAACATGTCCGGCGCTGGATGTTCGCACGACTGCAACACCTGCAGCATCACGCCGAGAGCTTGCTCCCGGTCACCGGGACTGTTCCTCCTGCACACACACGGGAATTAATGTGAAACTACATCCACACATGTAATACATTCATGTTCTCAATGTGGTTTAAAGAGAGCTTAACAAACACCAAATTGCAAGAACACCACTAGAATTAAAAGCTGACACGGCAATTCCTGCGAAAGTGCTAGTTAGTTACCGTTAGCCGGAGTTAAATGTTAAACTTCATTAATAAATTGTTATATATTAAAACCTGATTTATCTCTTGTGCCAACTGTCTGTCTCCTTGTTACATTTTTAAAAAATGTTGTTTAATTAAACATTTGTATGGCATGATTGTAAAACAGATGCCTTAAAGTCACATTCTGGACTTTACTTAATTAAATGTCATAAAAATGTAATACATTCATATTTTCAATGTGATTTAAAGATAGCTTAACAAACACCAAATTGCAAGAACGCCACTAGAATCAAAAGCTGCCAGCAAATTACTGGTAAAGTGCTAGTTAGTTACCGTTAGCCGGAATTAAACGTTGAACTTCATTAAACATAGCTATTTTTCCAATGCAAGTTGCACCTATGAAATAAACAAGTTATTATAGATTCAAAACCTGATTTATCTCTTCTGCCGACTGTCTGTCTCCTTGTTACATTTTTACTTAATGTTGTTTAATTAAACATTTTTATGGCATGAATGGAAAACAGATGCCTCAAAGCAACATTCTGGACTTTACTCAATTAAATGTCATAAAAATGTAATACATTCATATTTTCAATGTGGTTTAAAGAGAGCTTAACAAAGACCAAATTGCAAGAACGCCACTAGAATCAAAAGCTGACACAGCGAATTACTGCTAAGCTAAAGTGCTAGTTAGTTACTGTTAGCCGGAGTTAAATGTTAAACTTCAATAGAAATGGCTATTTTTCCAATTAATGTTGCACCTATGAAAGAAATAAGTTATTATAGATTTAAAAGCTGAGTTATCTCTCCTGCTGGGTGTCTGTCTGTCTCCTTGTGACAATGTGTACGTTGTTTGATTAAACATTTTTATGGCATGATTGTAAAACAGATGCCATAAATTCACATTCTGGACGTTGCTCAATTGAATATGCCTTAAAAAATGTAATACATTCATATTTTCAATGTAGTTTATAGAGAGCTTAACAAACACCAAATTGCAAGAAATCCACTAGATTCAAAAGCTGATTCGGCAAATTACTTCCAAAGTGCAAGTTAGTTACCGTTAGCCGGAGTTAAATGTTAGCCAGCGTTTGTTTTTTAAAACCATGATTGGATTTGGTTACACCTCAGTTAGTTATATGTATATATAACTTCATAAAAATGGCTATTTTCCAATTAAAGTTGCACCTATTAAAAAAAAAATTTATTATAGATTTAAAAGCTGATTTATCTCTCCTGCCGGTTATCTGTCTCCTTGTGACCACTTTTATGTTGTTTAATTAAACATTTTTATGGCGTGATTGTAAAACAGATGCCATAAAGTCACATTCTGAATTAAATATGTCGTGAGTGTCTGTTATGGCTCCAGAGTAGAACACATTTTGGGATGATCACATTTGACTTAAACGAAAAGGAAAATAAAAGACAAAGGAATCTAATGCCACTGATCCTCTCAAAATGCACCTGTTGAGGGCGAAGGCGTAGTGGAACTGGATCATGGGCTGCGTCGCCAGGTCACAAGTGGGCAGCATCTCCAGAGTCTGCACCAGCTTCACCATGGCGTCGTAGTCCTGTCGGTGGGACGAGGCGCACGTATGTCTTGGCTTTCGCGTTTATTGCACGTGTTTGTTTTAGCATTATGTGTTTTTTTTAGTACCTGTATGTCTCTGTAGGAAAACAGCAGGTTCATGACGATGTCCTGGGTGAGAACTTCCGTGTTGTCGATTCGGAGTTTGATGCGAGAAAGCTCCTTGGCCAGCTCCTCTCCCTGGTACTTCTCCCTGGCCTTCCTGATGTCGTTCAGCAGGGTGTCCTTAAAAGAAGCACTGCGGGAGATAGACAAGTCCAAGGAGGGACAATTAGAACAGAGGCTTGTGGAGAAAGCTCTAAATGATGATGAGAATAATCAATTAAAATATTTATGGAAATTGTGTAAATTGTCACGAGTTTCTGGACATTTGTCGGAAAAGGAAAAATGAGGAGTAACCTTTTTGCAAGACATCATACGTACATTAAATTATTTTATATGTGTTATTAAAATACATAAACCCATTCAATTCAACTTTGTGAACCCTGCAGAAAACTCGGAGCAATCATTTATCCGATGTTCACTCTACAAAATACGTCCAACGTTTTTTTGTGGTACGAAGGGTCCATTTGGGCGTTGCATCGTAAGCCACCCATCGTACCCTTGTGTACGATCAAGTTAATGCTTTTGAGGCGTCTCACCAGGACGTGACGTGGATGTCCTTCAGCATGCTGGTGAAGCGGTCGGTCAGAGGGACGCACAGCGGTCCCAGCAGGTTGTCCCAGCTGGGCTGCATGTACTCACTGGCCCTGCGCTGGGCGTCACTCTCGCAGCACATGTACTCGTGGTTCGGAGTCACTATGTAGGGGATGAAGTAGTAGCTACCACTGGATGCCTGGAAGGAGACAAAAGAAATTCAATGATTCCGATTTTGGGTGCGTGTGAGTACCGAGAGGGACGTTTAAATAAAACACAGGCTTTGTAGCGGATAAAAAAGACATCCAGGATGCTGATGAGTCCAGGGAGAGGAAGGGATGGACAGATTGGGGATTATAGAGGGATTAAGGAGAAAGATCAGTACAAGCAGAGGATCAGAGAACCACTCAGTGTGTTTACATGATGGTATAATTCAAATCTTGCTTTAGTCGGACTATGCTATCTTTTGGGGGATCTGCTGTTATCCCAATATACATGGCAGTGAGTAATTCGAATCATTGGCCTTTGAAAGCATGTCATATCCGATACGATAGGTGGCGCTGTTTTCATTACAACTCGTGGTGATACAGCCATTTCCGCTTGACCTCTTCACCACTACCAACAACAACCAACAACAACAACATCAACATTTCGAGAAAGAACCATGAACTTTAGTATGTTCAACTCCTTCAATACATTAAGCATAAATTCTGTCTGCTCTTCGGTCTAGAAATGTGTGGTGGCTCTTGTGTTCTCCAGAGCGTTGTTTGTTTGTTTTCTGCCGGCCAGGCTCCCGGCAGTGACAACTTATCGTCTCTTTCGACTTCCGGGTCACGACATGGGAGGGAGGGGGAGGAGGGCGGCGGGATCTCAAGCATGCGCAAAGACGCAAAGTCCAGTTCCTAATCCAATTCACCGTGACATGCCGCGATAGTCGAATTATCAACCGGATCGGATCGAGTTATCCAGGGGTGTTAATCGGATCGTAGTCGGACCGCACATAGTCGAACAAAGGTGTTTACATGAAACGGATAATTCGATTTCAGTCCGACTAAGCCAGTTATTCGAATGCATGTAAACACGGTCACTGAGATTGATTGGTAGGATCATGGAGACATCAGCAGAGGTAAGCCAGAGAAGTGAAGCTCAAGTAGCTGTTAAATATCCAGAACAGCAACAACGAATACACACCAAACATACTTCTCAGTCTCCTCGTCTTATTTTAATATTGTAATATTATGTAGAACAATGTCTTCCTTCGTCCAGTTCAATACTTTTTTGACTGACACTGCAATTACTGCTAAAGTGCTCGTTAGTTACCGTTAGCCGGAGTTAAATGTTAGCCAGGGTTTCTTTTTTTAAACCATGAATGAATTTGGTTACACCTCAGTTAGTTATATGGAATAATAAACTTTATCAAAATGCCTATTTTTCCAATTTCAGTTGCACCTATGAAATAAATGAGTTATTATAGATTTAAAACCTGATTAACGTTAATTGACTGTTGTAGGTGGCAACCGAGTGCAAAAATAAGTCAGATTGTATAGAAGTCTATATAATGACTCTACTTCTCTCTTGATTTATTCCCTCAGTGAACATTGTAAACATGAGTTTGTGTCTCAATCTCTAGTTTCAAGTCTTCTTCTATACAGCATGATGTTCATTACCTTCGCATTGAAAATGCGGAAGGTTATGTTTTGATCGCCGTGTATTTATTTATTTATTTATTTATTTGTATGCGTGTTATTCGCAAAACTCAAAAAGTATTGAAATTTGGTGGGATGATTGGTTATTATCCGGGGACCAGTTGATTAGATTTTGGGATCGATCGGGTCAAAGTTCAAGGTCAAAGGTCATGAACAGGTCAAAATCTTCTTGAATCGCATGAAATTTGGTGGGATGATTGGTTATTATCCAGGGACCATTTGATTAGATTTTGGGATCAATCGGGTCAAAGGTCAAGGTCAAAGTCATGGAAAGGTCAACATCTTTTTTTTTACCATAGCACGATACATTTTTGTCCAATTGGCATGCAACTAATGCCAAAATGTTCATAATTCAATGCCCCATCTTGTGATAAGCGAAGGTATGCGCTCTACCGAGTGCCCATTCTAGTTTTAGTATATGATTGTCCATTTAGAGTCAAACAGACCATAAAGTGGCGTTTTCTTAGGGAGGATTTGATTGATTGTCTCTGCGTCACTCCTCCACATTACAAATATTGTAACTTCCGTTTACCGGGACATTTGGCCATAATTTGATCTAATTCATTTCCGCACTTTCGTGCAGAATTATTTTTAAACCCCCAATAATTCTTAATCCCACTTTTCCGATCACACGTCAGAGCGTTTCCAATCAATTGGTTGCTTTCTAAAAAGTTGACAACAACATCCTTCACGCTTAAAGGGTACCTGTAGTGCAAAACAACAACGTACTACATCCATTCGGCGCATCAAATAAATCATATTTACCCCGCTGCTATTGTCAACAAGTCACGCATAGCCCGAGGATTTACATTTCTTTGTCAAAATTCCGAATCCGTGGGCGCAGCCATTTTGCTAGTTATTTACTCCAGCTCAAAGCTAACTATGACGTAGAGTCGTTGAAAGGAATTCAGCCAATCCGGAGCCACTTCTACACGCGTTGCTTCTTGGGATAGATCGGTGGCCTCAAGAATTACACAATCTATATCGAGCGTGCTCAATACGTCGATCGCGGCGACCTGCCAGTCGATCGCGGCGTAGTATTGGTAGATCGCATGACATTTAAAAAAATTGGGCCGCCCCCCTGTCACTTTCTCTATAGCGCCACATTACAGCAGAAGCACGTCATTTCTGTCTCTACGTGTTGCGTTGACAGTCCTCTGCCCGCCGTCTCGTGCGCGGAGCTCCGACACCGGTTTGCGCGCATCGGGACGGACGAGCAAAGAAAAAGTCACTAGCACCCCCGAACATGTCGGCCGATCATTGCATCAATGAAAGACATCTCCAGCGCTGGCTTATGCGCGATGTAGCTATCAAGCTCACGCTTTTGTGTGAAGCAGATGAGGTCTAATGACACTATATCAGGGCTCTCAAGTCTCACGCATTGAGCGTGAGACTCACGATTCGGTCTTATCTCACGCACTCCGCCACACATCTAATTCCTCACGCTGAAAAACCTCTGGGCTATTTATTGCTGGAATGCAGGGGTGCCCATTCCCCCGACCGTTTGTTGAGTAGAAATATCCACTAGCACCCCCCGTTGACAACTCTTTTCGGCTCGATGCGGCGCGCGACAGTCAGCTGTATCGGTGCTGATGGAAATCTCACGCTTGCCTGTCTTCAAAACTTGAGAGCCCTGCTATATCATCGGACATAAGTTCGTACAACAAATGCACTCTATGTCTGTTTTCTGTGGCACATTTCCCACAACTGCACCAAACGTCCGCCGACTTGCGTGCACGGTCCGCACGGTGAAGCATCTGGACCGGCGGTCCTTCGGCATCAACTTCATCAGAATCATCGCTATCATCGCTGTCACAATTCACTAAATGGGGATAGTCTGCTTTTAAAGGTTCAAACAAGTATCCAGTTGCTGAATCAGACAATCTTTCATCGTCCATATTCTCAATCTCTCAGCATTTGTTTGCGAGCGCTCGACGTTGTTTACATTGGTATCTGAACACATCCGCTGTGGCTGGCTGTCGATCTATCAACGATCTGACGTCACACCACCCGCGACATATTCAAGCTCCAGTGCACTGTCGCATGTCGGATTTGAGGACTTTGAACAGCCTAAACTACGTATTGTTATTGAATACTGGACCGTCAGTGCATGAATACACTTTAGAAACACATTATCTTTTGATCTGGCTACATATTGTTTTGCACTACAGGTACCCTTTAAGCATGGATTGCACGGTGTTGAATTATGTGTAATGATCGTGCCATTTAATTATTTGGCAAAACACACCACATCAAAATATCATCCACTGTTTTTACAGATAAGAAAATAGCCGCTGGATCTCACGCAAAAAATAACTGAGATAGCGGAGGGTGAACAGTCCTCATGACACAATTCATTACACACTGCAGCTCAAGTTTAAATATATATTTATATGTGTATATATATATCAGTTTCACACTCATTTGATCCTTCTTGTGAGTCTCATGCTGTCGTTAGGGCGTTCTAATACGTTGTTTACACAATATCCCATGCCGAAAGGTCAGAGTTTGGCCCCTCCTCCATCATTATTATCATTATTATTAGATTGTGGAAAAAAATCTCCCAGCATGCCCTAGTGCAGCATGGTACCTACTTTATTACGCAATCCAGAGCCTCTGTATTCTGGAGGCAACTGAACCCAGGGAAACCCTAACGCTGGAGGACGAGTGGCCTTCTTCACACACACACAGAAATATACACACATATGATGTGTTATAAATCAGTTACTAAGATGAATGTGTGTGTGCATGTGTGAGAGAGTGAAAGCATGTAGATATGCAGAAGAACGGCATTTGTCTCAAATATTATTCCACAAATAGCATGAGGCGGTGTGTGTGTGCACATAAATCAATGTGTAACACACACACGTGAACTCACTGTGTTTTTCTGTGCCACCATGTCCTGTAAGGAGATAAAAACAAATAGCATATGAGAATGTATTTTAAAGACCGGACAGCAGCACAACAGTGTGTATTCATGTGTACTCTTGTTGTACTTCCACGTTGCTACTTCAAACAGCTGTTTCCCCCTGGAAACACTGTTCACACACACTGTACAATATGCACACTCACACACACACACATACACTCACATAGTGGATCACTTTGTTCTCAGGAGCTGCCAAGGAATGGCATCCATAACCTCTAAAATACGCCTCCAGGAGATGCAAAGGGGTGCATGTGTGTGTGTGTGTGTGTGAGGATACCTTCAGGGACTGGGCCGTGTCCGCGTCGGTGTCGTGGTACAGGATGACGTTGTTGGCCATGTCGAAGCTCTCTCTCACGCCGAGGTGGTAAAACAAGGAGGGCTGCCGAAACACATCGCTCATGTCCACGACCGCGATGTCTGGATGGAGGTAGAAGGAGCACAACGATGGAAACAACGACAACAAAAATCCATCAGTCCTCGAGTAAGACTCCCATTTTCTTCTAACCCTATCAAAAAGAGAGAATCTGTTTATAAGCATTGGGGGTGGGAGAAGTACTTGGCCCCAGTAAGTCTTGCTCAGATCCTTCATTGAAGTAAAAAGTTCCAACACTCACTGATTGATCCACGTTGTGCCAATTGGCAGTAAGAAAGGTCCCTCGGCTCTATCGGCGGTGTTTGTTCTCTATCGTCTTGGGCCATGTTATTTCGGGCCTCCATTTCCCTCTGGGGTCCAGTGTAATGCGACTCTTGAGGATTGCCCTTGATGTTCGTTCTGGACACATGTCCAAGACAGGTCCACTCTTCAAGCACAGAGTGTATTTTGCCTTGCTCGGCAATTTTGGAGATGGTCTTTGGCCAGAATATATGCAAGACCCTACTGGCACGGTGTTTGGAAGGTGGATAGTTTGAGGTTGTCCTGTACCGGCACTTTTGAGGGTTTGGTTTTAGTGCAAGTCGGTTGGATTTTCAGGTTTGTTAAAGTCTTATAAAGGTTGATAGAGTTTAAGTTTATTTCCGTGAGCTTTGCCCGTCGCCATCTTTGCTTTTTGCAACCATTGATCGGAATTGACTGTATTTCGTAGAGACGCTGTATAACGGCTCTGGCAGCGGCTTCCAATCACCTTGTAGACCCGCCCTCCAGCACACCCTGCTTTATGGTCTATTTAGCTCTAAATGGGACCTCCATTTATATCATTGACATCATGCTGTACGGAAGAAGACTTGAAACGACTAAGACCGGAAACTCACGGTTACAATGTTTAATGAGTTAATAAATAATCTGAGAAGTAGAGTCTTTTTCACATACACTTCCTTTAAAATCCGAGGTAACCAGAGGCCACTCCAAGGAATGCAAATTTCGGCAACTTCCGCATTGGCTTAATTTTTCAAGACTGAAGGTTGCAGGCCGTCGAAGAATCCTCTATTGTTGACGTTGATGGACTTTTGTTCTACCGCCGTTCATCGACAGTCCTACTACTTGTCCATAGACCTGGATTTTGTTTGTCTTTTCTTGAATGTAAATGCATGTGCTTATCTGAAAAGGAAGTCAAGGTCTCCAATTGGTGTCTTAAAAAGTTCCATCAAATTCCTCTGGCCTTATCTTCTGTTGTTCTGCTGATATCACACATCCTTGGCAGACTCTCTCTGGTAGAACTGTTGGATGATCTCTATGTTGGGAGGGGATGCTATCGCTCTAACAGAGGCTATGACCTTGAATGCTGTGAACAGTCTTCTTCTTGAAGTCAATACGGTACCATTCTCTACATTGCTCATCGATTTACCTGAGAGGGAAGATCTGATCAACACATCCTTCAACCCAGTGAGTTTGTATCCGATCTCTTTGTCTACCCTCGATGTGATTCAGTGTATCCTGGTGATCTTGCGGAATATTTTGCAAGCTGTTGCAATCAGATAATGCTGAATTTGTTGTGGTACTTTCACATGATCCTCCTATCTTCCCGGCCAATCAGAAGGAGGGCGTTTGGAGTTAGTTGTGGATAGGATTTGATTTAATGGTTTCTATTTGTAATGGTGGGTTGATCTTGATGTCCAAGTCTTCTGCAGCTTCTTATGTTTTAATTGGATGTTTCTGTTGAGAATCTTTCTGACAAATACTCGTCACTTCGTTCTTCATCAAAAATGTTCGTCCACGTCACAGATTGTGGGGTTTTGTAGACCTTGAGCTCCTTGAGGATTTTTGGGAAGCTGCTTCTTTGTGATGCAATCCAATAGTTGTTGAGACATTTCAGTACAAACTAAGATTTTCATCCCTGGAGCCACACCCCTTTGCTAGTAAACATGAATTTGGTATTATCTGTCCGATATTATATGACATTCAGTGTACATGTTTTACTCTATTGGCATATTGCACAACAGACTCACAGCAGGAAACCCACGGGACTACAAGTCCCAGCTCTGCATTGTGAATACTGGTGCTGTTGTTTACTGGGAATCTTGAATGGTGTAGTTGATGAATGTCAATGAAATGTTTTAACTCCCCCATGAACCACATTAAGAGTGAGTTTTCATTTTTGAGTATTAACATTATAGGCATAAAGCACCAGAGGTCATTACAGCCTTTTATATGGTATCACCGTAAGACATATTTTTGACCTTTTTATTGGCCACAATTACATAAAATCTATACCCTCTGTTGTGTAAACGTCTTGTTTCCTTCAAACAACACTAATCTGTCCATAAACATGTCATGCCTTGATTTAGATGCCGACATTGATTAACCATTAGAAGACAAAAGGTTGTCAATGAGACTTTAAAACATTCCTTTTCAATCCCATTATCTTCCTTTACAATAAATAACAGTCATCTACACCACACTGTCACTCTTTCTCTCGACAAACCCTTTTCAAATAGCTCTGAAATGATCACTGAAACAAACCATACTTGAATATAATATAAATATTCTGTCTAATAAACACTAAACGTTATAAGGAGGTGAGATATGGTGGTGTGAGAGAACACTTATCCTGGATAAAGTACATTATAAAGTATGTAAAGTGTTATTCTGGCTATACTATTTAATATGTATTTGTTGGGTTAAATATGATTATATATGTTTTTTTATACTTTATGCAGTTGTGAAATTCTCAATAGTATAAATAGAAGTAAAATAGTATGAATAGAAGTACAGGTCAAACTGTGACGAGGTCCCTCGAATGAATAAATACTGTCCTTATAATATATAATGTACTTATTGCACATATAATATATTTATATTAGATAAGTTGCTCAAAGTACATATCATTCAAAAGTTTTGGGTCACTTAGAAATGTCCTTATATTTCAAAGAAATGCACTGATTCATTCAATGAAGATAACATAAAATGAATCATAAATACTCTCTCTACATAGTTAATGTGGTACATGACTATTCTCTGGTGTTTAATGAGGTCTCTACAGAGGTGTATAGAGGCCCATCTCCAGTGTTCTAGTGGTACATTGTGTTATCGCCTTAGAAGACTAACGGAGGGGTACATAACCCTCGAAAACCCTTTTTATGTAAGCGCAGCTGAAAACAGTTATGCCGCTGAGAGAAGCTCTAAAACTAGCCTTCCTCTGAGCCACAAGAAGAACAACATTAATAATTAAAATTAAAATCATTATTTGTAACCTTGTCAATGTCTTGACTATATTTTCTATTCATTTTGCAATTTATTTGATAAATAAAAGTGTGAGTTCTCATGGAAAACACAACAGTGTCAGTGTATATAAATACAAACAAACTTTCTGGAAACGTTTGCGCATAAAACATTTTGTTTAAATGAATTTGCCTCCAAGTTTCTCACCTTATCAACTCAAATATCGACCTTGCAAATGACCCAAAACCACCTTCTTGTTTCTTTCCAATAACACACGCACACACACACACACGCACACACACACACACAAACACACCTGCATCGTAGAAACTGTCCAGCACTGACGTCTCTCCAAAGTCCAGCCGCCCGTAGGTGACGGTGGTGAGCAGCGCGCTCTCGGAGTCGCAGGCTCTCTGCAGACACTGCAGCGCTCCGGACTCCGGGCTGCTGGCCATCACCGACTTCAGCCCGTCGTTCAGGACGTACACCACCCGCAGGGGACGCTGCTTGGCCGGTGGGCATGGGCTGGACACCTCGGTCCTCTCCCGGTCCCCCCGCTCCACGACGCACACCCCAGCGGAGTGCTCTCCTCCCATGTCGGCGACCTGCGCGCTCTGGCCCGTGTCCATTGCGGGGAAACCCAGGAGGTGTTTCTGCTTTATCTCCTTCCTTCTTTTTTCCGCCTCTCCCTCCCTTTATCCTGTCCGCCTCGTCCTCACTTGTTGCGCACCTGTCGTCGCGGGAGACGAGCGCGTCTGAGTTTGTCCCCCCGCGCGCGTCTGCGCCTCATTACCTCACATCATCGGCCGATTATCTCGCACCAAGAAGTCCGAAGCTTCTACCCAGACTGGATCCGACCAGATCCGCGGAGGGAGAGGACGTGGAGAGCCATAAAGGCATCCAGATGTTACGTCTCACTCATTTGGCTTCAGTAGAATATCCTGGACACAATCAGCTCCAGTATTATGAAACGGTTGTCTAAATATAAAACGGCGCGTCCCCTCTGGTCCCCCCCCCCCCCCCCCTCGATGGCTCGTGTGATTCCAAGTTGCTACTCGTGAGTTATTTATTGTCGTCGATAAAGTGTGACATTGCTCTCCAGCGTCTTTCAAGGCATGAAGATGGGGGAACCCAAGCTGGATCCATTACGCACGGGTGGCACGTGTCAATACCCGGACTGTGCAGACAGTAAATGACACATGAGAACCACGTGTTCCTCAAAATGGGGGTCAGAGCCATCGGTTCTTTCCTGGAAAGGTTCTAATCTTAAAGAAGAACCACGACTATGACCGTGTGTTTGTGTTGGCATCTTTTCCCCAAGAGAAATAATGTTTGCAGTAGTTAATTCATTTAATTCCTAAATAGTAAAAAGGTAAATTCAGGGGCGTTTGTAGGATTCAAAGAAAGGGGGGGCTACGCCCCAAGGGGAGTGGTAAGCATCGCTCTGACGTATATCCACCGATAGAGATAGTATGTCAGGGTCATCGTGATATTTTATGCTCATTTGGACTCTATCACTGAGATAAAGATGAACTAGTTCAGTGTCAAATATACCATTCAATGGAAAAAATATAATAATAATAATATATATTAATTCAAAGAATAGAGAGATGTGGATAGATATTTCTTGCATTTCGAATTTACTCATTCACACTCGCTCAATGGACAGTTTATAATTGTTATTCTCTTCCATTTACCTCAAGTAAAGCTAAATGTAAGCAGCTAACACTCGTTAATAACTACCGAGCGCCACATTATCTAACATCATTAACTTAGAGCAGGGGTCAAGAACCTTTTTGACTGGGAGAGCCATAAAAGCCAAATATTTCTAAAAATATTTCATTGAGAGAAATATAGTATTTTAACGTATAATAAATTAAATATGTCTTGCTTTTAATGCGACTGCTGGTGCTGCATGATGCTACGGGGGGGGGGGGGGGGGGTGCAAGTGACTTTTTCTTTGCTCCACCCCGAGCTCTGCGGCGCGCGAGACGAGAAGTGTTAACGCGACACGTAGAGACAGAATGACATGCTGCTGTGTCGATACGATCAATAACAGACGTTTAGTTTAATAAAAGAACAAAGACGTCTTTAAGAAAAGGACCTTAAATTACTTTTGCTGTAATCTGGCGCGATAGAGAAAAGGGGGGCGGGCAGAGTTTTTTTTTTTTTTTACTCAAAATTGTCTGGGAGCCATATGCCGTCACCGGAAGAGCCATATATGGCTCGCGGGCCCATAGGTTCCCGACCCCTGACTTATAGGAAGCTGAAGCCCCCCTAAAACAGGCCTAAGACCCCAGAGTCAACCACTGGGCTGTGGCCAACAGCAGCTCCCATCGTTAAGATGCTGCTAACTTATTGGACGGGGAGAACAAGCCCAGCTGCCTTGGCAACAGTGGGTCTGAAACCCGACTCTCTCTCTCTCTCTCTCTCTCCTGAGAAGAGACTCTCTTTACCTGGCCCGACTCACGTTAGAACAGAACTTTTAATGGTTGTACAGCAAAAGAAAAAACACATGTTCAAAGAACTGGTTTCTGTCATTCACACTAATCATTTAAAATATCAACATCGATTAAAAATTATTATTATCTGGACTCACTTTGACTGCATTTGTATTTATATATTATTTTTCATAATTCATATTCTGTGGATTTCGTTTCTTTAAAAAATGTGTTATTTAATGTTGATTATTTGTTACACACCTGACATTTTATGTTGTAAATCTAAAAGGTTTTTCGACAATTAAACCCCCCAAAATACATTTTTAGAACTTCTGTAAACTGCAGTTGATTGACATGGTGTATTTTTTTTCTTCTCCATTTGCAGCTGAATAAATGCTGTTTGCAGAAATCGTGCGGTGGATCCAGAGCCCATTAAAGCTGAATCGAGACTTTCACTTCTCGTTATGTTCACTCAGATGTCCCGTTTCCAAAAGTCATCGACCCAAAAACCCTCCCATGAGAGTGATCCATATCTACTGAATGCAACATGCTCCTTCAGACAACACACAACACATACAATGTGCAACGTGTACAGTACATAATAGTATCTTTATTACACAGAAATATAAAAGTATATATATTTATCACTATCCTGGAGAGAAAGGACCAAGTCAAAAAAACAACTTGTAGACTCAGTTGTCGCAGTTTTTTCCCCTCGTCATACGAAAGAACGAAAGACAGAAAGAGAGAAAGAGAGAGAGAAAGAAAGACAGAAAGAGAGAGACGGAAAGACAGAAAGAAAGTTTTGGAGTCGAGAACAGGAAGGCCACAGTGACGGGTTGCCATAGATTCTGTGCACATGTATAAGGAAGGGAGGCAAACGGCCGTATACATGCTAACAAACACACACACACATTTGTATCTTGTTTTACCTGTGAGGTCCTTTCACTGACTACATTCCTCCGGCCCTGTCTTTTACCCTTCAACCTGCTGCCAAAAGAGCACCAGAAACTTCAGCTGCGCGTGGATCTCGTTCATTTTTTTATTTGGGGGGGGTTACGACCCGCCGCGGCTGTTTTCTCTCTCTTGAGGTTTCCTGGAATCGTGGTGCAAAAAAGTGCAAAAAGCAATAAAACGAGGTAAAAAGAGAATGTTTTGGTCCGGAAGGCAACGCTCTTCGCCACGATGTCACGAATAAGGGGGTTATCATGCAGCGACGTGTGCTTTTCTTCACATTCTTTTGCAGCCAAATATCACACGGGTTGGATTTGGGGGAAGAAAAATTGTTACAAATCTTTTGGGGAAATGTGCCGAATTAGACGAGAAGATCGATATGAAGCTACAGTCAGGAGACGATGAGCTTAGCTTAGCATTACCAGCTTCTGTAAAGACATAATAACTCAATAAGCAAACAAGCAAAGCTCCCAAAATGACCAACTATTCCTTTGATTAGCACCAAGAGCATCAGCACTTGTCATGTTGGTGAGACTTAATTAAAGTGATAGGGGGGAAGAATTATCGTGTGCTTATAGTTTTAGCCTCCCAACAGGTGGAATATTTGACTGCAAGTTATAAATTTATAATATCAAGAAGAATTTTTAAAAAAAGGTCAGGACTGTTAATGGCTGATGTTTCAAAAAATCCTCCGCCTGCAGTGTACCATGGAAACATCGAGCTCAGCGTGTGAATCGATACAACCCGAGAGTGAACGATGAAGTATCGGCTTCGACCAACCCAAATCCTAACGGTCATCTTATAATCTTTGAAACGACCTCAATTTACAAAGATGTCCCCGATCTGACTCTTGGTCCCCACGTGGATAGAAAAACAAAACATCTGACACACACACACGCACACACACACACACGCTCGTAGACAAGAGGTGAAGGTCGCAGAGAGGACACAGGCCGGCATCAGAGGTCGTCTGAACCAACCGGGCTACGAAGGTCGACTCTCCTCCGCATCAGGAAACCGGCGAGGTCGCCACTGAGTCGTCGTTCCGTAACCGTGGCGACGCACCGCCCAATGAGAGTACCCCCGGTGGCACGGCAAGCTTTTTGGACGAAACAGCAGTAAACGTAACGAGAGAAGCCTCTTAGAAAAAATAAGAAGTAAACGCAGGATAAGGCGACATCATAAGGGGGGAGGTGTGTGTGTGGTGGTGGGGGGGGAGGGGCCGGGGGGGGGGGAGGGAGTCCATGGTACTGTGTTGCTGATGTTTGATCCTGACGATCATTTGGCACAAACTTTGTTTTGGCTGAAGCGTCTCGGCCAACAGTGATAGAATGTCTTTCGATGTTGGGCCTCCGATGGCGACGAGGGGACGCCGCCGTCTTCACTTCGACAGGCTCTTCTTTATGTGCTCGACTTCCATCTGGCAAACAGACACGCACAGTCAGCAGATTGCGGTTCATTCATTTACTGTGCGGTCAAAGATGTTCAGCCTAAACACCTTTTATGGATGAGAGTCACTAAAGATATTCCCTTTTTCAATTAGCGTGGATTATTTTAAGCGTCACAATCTTCCAGCACTTGTTTGTTTTCCCTTTTCTAAAACCAGAAATAATTAGTACTATTATATCCATCTTATCGCTTTTCGGAAAGTCATTATTTTTTGCAGGTATTTAGTCACACTGATAAACCCTCGTTTACTAAGTGTCACACTCTTCCAGCGCTCATAGGTTACATCGCTTCTTTGTTTTCCCTTTGTAAAACTAGAAATAATTGGTACTATTGTTTCTAACGACCATACCATTCATCATGACTTGTGCAATATACGGTATTTCTTTTGATTATCGTCGCATTGAAAATGCGGAAGGTAATGTTTTGATCACCGTGTATTTATTTATTTATTTATTTGTATGCGTGTTACTCGCATAACTCAAAAAGTATTAAACCGAATCGCATGAAATTAGGTGGGATGATTGGTTATTATCCGGGGACCATTTGATTAGATTTTGGGATTGATCGGGTCAAGGTCCTGAAAAGGTCAAAATCTTCTTTTTACCATAGCGCGGTCAATTCTTATCCAATTGGCATGCAACTAATGCCAACATTTTCATAATTCAATGCCCAATCCTGTGATATGCGAAGGTATGCGCTCTACCGAGTGCCCGTTCTAGTTTGTTATTTTGTTTTCTTCAGTCTAATTTCTCCAAAAGAGCTCAATAAAGACCTCAGCGCATATACAGCACATAGATATTAATACTATATATACACTATGATTTGTAAAGCCATTACTGCCATTCATTTAATGACGTACCATCTTTGTTTACTCCGTAAACAAACATCTCACCTGTAAACTAACACGAATCTTCCTCTCGTCATCCAGCGCGTTGGTCAGGTGCTTCATGTCCTGCCTGAAACACACACAAATACACCATGAATACACACACTTATGCACACATATATAATAATAATACACTTTATTTAAACGGAACTTGTTGGAGGAACCAGGTTTATAACATAACAGGCCGGCAATGAGAAATAAAAGTTACTAATGCAAACAGAAGCTTGAATAAAGCACCCACAATATAAACAATAACAGCCAAACAGACGAATAAATGTGTTGCTGGCTGTGAGCTTGCGTTCTAGTAGGTCCAACGTACCTGTGCTGGTTCGTCAGCAGCTCCACGGAGGACCTCAGGTCCCTCAGCTGGTTCCTGAGTTCCTCCAGGGTCGGGGGGGTCAGAGGTGAATGCCTGAGCTCGGGGGAGGGGCTCAGGCCCGAGGAGGAAGACGGGGACGTGGGCCGGTGGTCGGCGCTGGGCGGGGTCAGGACGGAGGGCCTGGTGGGCAGCGGCGCCTTACTGTCGGCTACCTGGAGGCCAATGAAGACACGGATCAGGGATGAGGTCATGAATGCAGGAGTTCTTCCATCTTAAGATCTTCACATAAACCTGGTAGGAATCCAGATTTTAAACGTGGATAATTTAGTGGCGAAATTAAGTGTTTTACAAAAAATTATTGAAATGTTTTAAGGCCGATGTCGAAGACGATCCGATGGTATGCTCCACCCTGGTTATCTTTTTGTACGTACTTTTAGATATTTTTGTATTTTCTTTAATATTTATCAAATTTACAGTACTATTGGGAATAAAACCTACTGTAAATCTGTATATATTTTAAAAAATTACCTTGAAATGTGCATGTTTGACTATTTGCACGTCCGTCACCAGCAATTCTTTGTATAAAACAAATGTATTTTTAGAAGATTATAGTTTTAGAATTGGGCCCAGACAGACGAAAAGACACTCTTTTAAAGTTATTAAGTTGAGTTGTGAAATAGACAGTTTTTTTATTCGTGTTCAAAATCGGTGTTTATATTTTTAGCCGACTCCTGGACCTCGTGGGGAGATTGTTTTGCCAACCGAAAGATATCCCCACATTTTAAAAAACTATAATTGAGTCAAGAAGAAACTACATTTCTTACGGGTGATGAAATGGGAAGAAATATAAATGTTTAAAAAAAATGTAGGGGGGATTTGCAGCAACAAATTCTAGTTTCACAAGCAAAGCTAACTAAAAACAACTAATTTAACTAATTAATTTACTTACAAATGAGAAATCTGCTCTCACAACCTTTTTTTGTTTGGTAACAAAGACACAAATCTACCTCCATATCTACTCAGAAACATGAAAACAT